>NC_133503.1:115947500-116247500 GCF_049354715.1 Callithrix jacchus | reverse complement strand
CTCTTGAAATCATCATTATTTTACAGTATGGCTGAGAAGAGCTCATATTAAGAATAGAAACAAGTGGGAGCTTTTTCATTTTGTCATGGTTTGCTCTTGATTGCATTTCCAGCACTACTAGTTTTAAACTGCAGTTGACTTACTGGTTTATAGGAAGATGTTAAAGTCACTTGTATGTATTATGAGGTTTAATTTTGTTACAAGTAGCATCTGTAATACAAAGGACAACTCTAATTCATTACTGTGTGCTGAAAGCTAAAGGAGGAATAAGGTCACCCTGTGCATGGCCTCTTCCCAAGAGCATGGTGCCCTGCTCTTCCCTCAAGCTTCCTCACATATTGTCCTCAACACACACTGGCTCACTCACAGACCAAGAAAGGTCTCCAGTGACAATCCCATGTGAAATTTTAGTGAAGTTTAATTTCTTTCTTTCTTCTTATATATCAAAAATATTGTACATCTCTTATTTGTACCCATTTTTAAACAGTTACACTAGTCTTCTGGCACCAAGAGGAGATGCTGTACACTTAGGTTTATCTCTGATCTGAAACACAGTGCCTGGTATGTAGTAAGTAGTGTCTCACTTAGTAAATTTCTATTGAATGAATAATGAAATTAATAAATGACTTAATGTCCAGCATGTGCACATTCTTTGTCTCATATTCTGTAGTGAAAATAAAATTTAAGAAGGGCCAGTCTAAAAGTCCCCATAGCATTTCAAAGGGTGGTAAAGAAGAAAAATGGGCAGGAGGCTGAGGCAGGAGAATTGCCTGAACCCAGGAGGCAGAGGTTGCGGTGAGCCAAGATCGCACCATTGCACTCCAGCCTGGGTAACAAGAGCGAAACTCCGTCTCAAAAAAAAGAAGAACAATGGCAATCTCTTATTGTCATATCCTCTCAAAATGCACAAAATGGTTTATAAAATCATTTTCTCCCATCACTTTCTTTTACATATTCATGGAATCTGACATTCCTTCCTGGTTGTTTTTATGTTGTATTCCTCTTAATGAGCATTTTATGAAAACTATTATTTAGTAAGGAAAACTCTAACAATTGGTATCTATAAGTAAGCATGTTTTGGAGTAAGAGGCTCTTTGCAATGGTATGGAGGAATTCCAAAGTGCTTAGAAAAAGCAAAATTGTTCATGAATAGAATGACTTGAAAGCCACAAGCAAAATAGTGCTACTCATATGGCATGATATGTTAACTATAAGTCATGCCTCCTGAATTGCTCCACACATACGAAATATACAAAAGCTAGAACAAAAGAGAGATGGCAACAACTCTTAGAAAAGAAAGAACTCTTAAGTAATGAAAAGGTGACATTTTCCAATTTCAATTAAATGGCTTTACTAGAGTCAAAGGGAGTTTAATAAGGCTTGGACAGTATTAAAGCATTACTATGAAAGGTCACAGATAGATAATTGATTTGAGTTTGTAACATAAGGTCACATTATTTAGGATCTCCATGGAGAAAAATGAAAGAAAGCCTAGACCCTTCAATTAACTTTAGTGAGTTCAGCTGGATATTTTATTGTTGACAGTGTCCTTAGAGTTAGAGAAAAAATATTTTCACTGACTCTAAGAAAACTTTCTCTAGTTTTTCTGGAGAAACTAGAAAACTAGAGAAAGTTTCCTTAGAAGTAGTGAAAATATTCTTCTTTAAGGATGAATATGAAAGAAAAAAGTTTTATTTTAAAAAATCAAAAGAAGATTCATGAATACAGGTACACAATATCCATTCAAAGGAATCTTGTGAAATTCTGGAAAAGTGGAAACATCTAGGTAGGGAGAAACTAAGAAAGAGAGGACTTGACTAATAAAATAAAGAAATCGTGTAGGTAACTGATGGTTCTTAAGTATACTTGGTGGATGCATTATTCTGAATAGGAACAATGCACTCAATTTAGAACCAGAGGTACTGGGGGGTGGAAAATACCATGTCAGAAAAATACATGTACTTACGAAACTGGGTGCTATTTTTGACCTAAAAGCTACAAATGTAGGTGTTTTAACAAAAGAAGGTAATAATTAGTGTTTGCAGGAAAAAAACTTAAAGAATAATTAAATGGCAATCCTCTCTAGAGTATGGATTTTAAGTTACTCAACAGATTTTAATAAAATTAGTCAAAATCATGTGACTCATCTGTGAATATTAGCCTGAACACAAAATATAACAGAAAATCCTGAACTGGTAGTTAAATAAGGAAGACCATTTGAATAATCTTCCATTCTAGTTTGCTTGATCATGTGGTTCACAGTAAAAATAAAAATAAACTTAAGGGTCCCAAATATACTTAGTGAAAGGAAGATTAATATAGTTCATGATTCTTATAACTTTTGGAATTTTACTTGATTGCATATCCTAGAAAATTGCTTCTTCAGGTGTATTTTCTTAAAGAGAAACAAGTATACTTACTTTTGCTTGATTCTTTCCTTGTAGTTTCTTTTGGACTATAATTCCATTCTTTTGGCATGCTCTCAAGCAAACAATCAGGAACACTGTGCTTATTTAGATTTGTCTCACAGTTTCTCCTAGAGTTCATCACAGATACTATCTGCTGTACAATGTCCTTGACGGCATCGGTCAGTGCCAATCTCAAGCATCGTATGATCTCTAGCTCGTGATCCACGCACGTTGAGACTTTAAAATCAGATGGCATATTATGGTTAGCAGAACCTAGCAAATCAGTTGTGCCTTGCTCAGCTAGAATTCAGTTTCATAATAATCTAGTTTAAAGCTACAGGAAAGGAGAGCTGCTTTTAACCAAGAAATCATATCATTGATAATCAGCCTATAAAACATTTTTTTAAAAAGTTTCTTCTTCTTGGTAATAAAAGAAATGGCAATAAGATAACAGTACATATATTTATTGGTAGTTTTGGACTCTTCTGATGAGAATATAAATTGTATGACCTTAGATGACAACTTGGCAATAATGTCAAAGCTTCAACATTTTACTTATCAGTTGACTCACATATTCCTTTCTATAGGACTTTTTCTAATTAAACATATATATGCAAAGGATAGAAGGAAAAACTAAAATCAATCAATGTTCAATAATAGGTGATTTGTATAAGTAGCTCTAGTATTTCTATCTACACAATAAAGCCACATATTGTGGCTATGCTCACCACTACACCACCAATGCAGCCTAAAGCCAGATATCGTGTAGTAAAAATAAAAGCAGGTTAGAAAACAGTATGATACCTTATTTTTATTAAAAATATATATCTATACACATATATAAAATAATTAAAAGATGTACTCTGTAATGTTAATGGTGATTATCAATGACTGATGGAATTTCAGGTCATTTTTTTCCTTCCTTTTTCCTTCTTTCCTTTCTTTCTTTTTTCATTACAAACGGTCAATCAATGCAGTGTTGAAATCTTACCAAGAGTTTCCTTATCAGCAAAATGTTGGAAATGGTCCCTAGATTGCCAAGACACATAGCATGGGAAAAATACAGTAGGCTAAAATCCATCTGCTAAATGCCCAAACTATTAATTCTACATTATTAGCATAAAGGAGAGAAGTGAGGGAGAAGATTATTTAAAATGATAATAATTTTTTATTATTGATTTTTATTATTATAGTTTGTTTCCATTTTTCATTTTAAATTAACAAATGAAAACAAAGAAACATAAAACTCAGAATCATATAACTTAAAGACTACCTGCATCATTATCTAATTAATTTTCAAAGGTTTCAAACCAACATTAAAATATAGAAACTTTAAGAGGCACCTCGGTGTCTTCATTTATAGAATGGTGAGGGGAGAGGGCGAGAAGGGCTGGACAAGATAATATTTATGGTCTTTGTCAGTTTTTGCCTTCCATGACTCTATTTAAGACTGTTAAGAAGAAAATAACAAATATGTCACAGCTGAGCACACACAAAGTTGAAAAGAACTGTGACTCTACTTCCTTTTACAACACAGTAATCAGGAGCCCTTAGAAACGGGCTAAATGAGGGTCCTAAATTGAGAATGTGCTTTAGGTCATAAGCAGCAATCCTAAGAATGATATAAAGCAGTTTTTATATGTTCACTAAGATACTAATTGTTTAATAATTTTTATCAGTATGATCTTTTAGACTTTTGGTAATAACAGATGTGGTGGGATTTCCAAAAAGAAACTTCATTATTTTTATTTTAAAATTCCTATAAGTTAGAAGAATCAGAACAAAGATAATTTTGTTGGAGTTTTTCAGGCTACTGCTAAGAAAGATGTTACATGCAATAAAGAGTAACCTAGTGTGGCTTTATAAAAGCAATGGAAACTACATCTGAATATTTCTAAGTAAAAAGGATTGGTCTAAATAATTATTCTATTAATATATTTACCAACCAGAAGTCATTCGATATAAGGTCTCCTGATAAATTATAAGTAACCTGGGAGTCAAAAGTAACAAAACATCATTGAAAATCTGCAAATACATTAGCATATTTTCCTGCTTTAGAAAATTACAGTTTATTTGATGCTTGATAACTTTAGGTGTTAGAAATGTAAAAATTTAATCTAGACAAGCTCTTGTCTAATTTTCTCAGTTTTTGAAGATAAAGACACTGACAGGAAGTGATAGATCAGACAATAGGTAGTAAGGCAAGGATGTATTCTATAGTTAGTCAGATCAAGCTGTGGTACTCACAGGGCTAGACTGTGGATGGCTTGGAGCAATCCACAGTCTCTACGTACACGCCATACCCAGCCACTCCGAATAAATGTAGCATCTAAGTTAGCAGCCAAGCTTCTGACTCTCCGTTTTCTACTTTTACTGCAGTATTTAAATAGTCCTCTACAAAGTGCTGGGGCACTTTAACCTGCCCTATTCTTAAATGAGACCAATCCTCCAGATTCTGTAATTGCTCTGCAATGTGCTAGAATTAGAGAAAATCTTACGTATATCTAAAATTGTCCATAGTCTATGGAGTAACATATGAATTCCCCAGTATCTCCAGCTTTAGATTCAAATTTCTTAAAATTTCAGAATTAGAAAGCCATTAATTTTAATGAAGGCATTGGCCTCCTCAGGCATGCTTTAAATATAAAATGTGGAGAAGCACTTCCAGAATGATGGAGTGAAGACCTGGGAAAATCTGCACCTCCATTAAAGTTATCAGAACACTGGCAAAAACTGTTAAAATAATTTTTTGAGAACTCTGGAAATTAACCACAGGCTTGCAACAATCCAAGGAGCATTTATTCAAGAAAATCAGCTGAATCTCAGTAAGAACAGTGAGCGTTGTGGCATTTTAACCTGCTCTCTTCCCAGCTCCCATTCCTCAGCAAGTTCTACTACATCCTTGAAAACAAGCAGCCTTGAAGCCATGGTAGTTATAAAAGCCTAGCAGCCACTGGAAGAGGCAGAGTATGTTCTGACCTATCCACATAGTCAATCCCAGTCTCCCAAATTGTCACTATTTGCCTTGTCTGGAATAAGCGCTGTTCACAATGCTTATTCTTATTCAAACAAACTCAGTGACTGAAAATGTTCTATCCCCAGGATGTTTTGTCAAAACAGTCAGCAGCAATGGTTTAACTCTGTGGCTGCCTGAGGTAGTAATTCTGGTGGCAAACAAGAAGCTAATTTTAAAAAAGAAAGAAAGAAAAACTGAGAAATGAGATGTGCATGTACATAATGGGGAGGAATTTTGAATATCTCTGCTATACTCCTTGGGATCTAGAAGGACACACACATACAGGACTGTGCACATATCCAAGAAAGTCCTGAGAAAGCCTTAATCTCTCACCTCTGACTAATCTGGAGGCTCTGTGCAAGCAGGATGTAAAGGCTAAGGAAGAGTTGCAAACTGTGTGTTGGGACATGCCTTCAATTCCTTGGTAGTTTACAATAATTCTACTCCTCAGTATAGACCTAAAAGAAGTTTTTTAAAATACTCACACAAAAACTTGTACGCTAATGTTCATACCAGCATTATTCATAACAGTCAAAAAGTGAAAACAACACCAATGCCCATCAACTGATGAATCAATAAGCAATATGTATATTTCCATATAATGGACTATTATTAAAAAATGAAATGGAGTTCTGATACATGATACAACATGGATGAACCTTGAAAATATTATACTAAGTGAAAGAAACCAGACACAAAATTCACATACTGTATGATTCAATTTATACAGAATGTCCAGAAATGGCAAAATATAGAGACAGAAAAGAAATTAGCAGTTGTCAGTAACTGGGGAGGGACTGTTAATGTGTACAGGATTTCTTTTTGGGGTGATTAAAATGGTCTAAAATTAAATGGTGCTGATGGTTTCACAGTTCTGTGAATCTACTAAAAACCTCTGAACGGTGATATTTTTACATTTAAAAGGATGAAATTTATGGTATATAAATTGTATTTTAATACATTTTTTTTTTTTTTTTGAGACGGAGTTTCGCTCTTGTTACCCAGGCTGGAGTGCAATGGCGTGATCTCGGCCCACCACAACCTCCACCCCCGGGGTTCAGGCAATTCTCCTGCCTCAGCCTCCTGAGTAGCTGGGATTACAGGCACATGCCACCGTGCCCAGCTAATTTTTTGTAATTTTTAGTAGAGACGGGGTTTCACCATGTTGACCAGGATGGTCTCGATCTGCCGACCTCGTGATCCACCCGCCTCGGCCTCCCAAAGTGCTGGGATTACAGGCTTGAGCCACCGCGCCCGGCCAATACATTTTTAATATAAATGCAATTGCCTCTAAAAGGACACACACACATTAAACATTTGTCATTAATATCATAATATGATTTAATTAGAGCAGGAGGTCAGAAGACTTTTTCCATAAATAGACACATAATAAATATTTTAAACTGTAAGACAGATGAACTTTGTTGCAACTACTCATCTTTACTGTGGAAGCACAGAATTATCCACAAAGAATACATAAGTGAATAAACATGGCAATTCCCATAAAGGTTTATTAACATGGTGGGTTGGATTTGGTCAAAAGGCAATGGTTGGCCAACTTCTAGTTTAAGTAGCCTAAAGGTTTTCCTTTGAGACTAGATGGGAGCTAGTCTGAGAGCTTTTGATGGTAAGAAGAAAGCAAGAGATAATTTTGGAGTATAAATTCCAGTGGAAAAAAGACAGGACTGGGTGGGATTTCCAACATAGAGTTTTTGTCCAACCAGAGTGAATCATTTTAAAATTTTTATTTTGTTATTATTACTTTATTTTATTATTTATTTATTTATTTGAGACAGAGTCTCTCTCTTGTTGCCCAGGCTGGAGTGCAATTGCATGATCTTGGCTCACTGCAACTTCTGCCTCCTGGGTTCAAGCGATTCTCCTGCCTCAGCCTCCCTAGTAGCTGAGATTACAGGCACCCACCACCACATCCAGCTAATTTGTGTGTGTTTGTGTGTGTGTGTGTATTTTTAGTAGAGATGGGGTTTCACCATGTTGGCCAGGCTGGTCTGGAACTCCTGACCTCAGTGATCTGCCTGCCTCGGCCTCCAAAAATGCTGGGATTACAGGCGTGAGCCACCATGCCTGGCCCAGGGTGAACCTTGTGCTGGGAAAGAACCAGAGGAAGAAAAGAGGCACAAACAGGAATTTGATGTAAAACATTTTTCACCATAGAGCACTGCATTAACTTAAAGAAGAACAGAAGAATGAATACTATGAAAAAACCTTAAAACTATTTAAAAAAAATCAATCTCTGGTGTGAATTTTTCTTGTAATTTGTTCATTCCTTTTTAAAGTACAATTGCACAAAATAATTATGAATTGTCACTTAGCATAGCAAATATCATATAACATGTTCCTGAAAGTAGTTGTATAGCAAATAAGTTATTCTCAAATGAACTTCTGATTTGTGGTATGAATGTATTAGTGGCCAAGAAAATGATACAATGAATAAGTGAAAAATAGTACACTGAGAGTCCTTCATTTTTAGGGATGTTACTTAGGAAATTAGTGTTTTCAGTCAATAGCTGATAAAGCCAATTCCAAATATTTTATTATGTGTCTAGTGGGCTTGTTACCTGAGATAAGCATGTTATTTTAAAAAATGATTGTAACTTTGAAGAAAAACTTTTATTTTAATGGTAATAAAGTAACTAGTCCCAGATTCACTCTCCTGCCATGAAAGCTAGAAAATGGGGAAATATATGCAAAATAACTATTTTCATATATTAGACAACAGGAAACACTCTAATTCCCTTTAAAAGAAATCAAATCAGGTAAAGTCTGAATGTATTTCAGGATCACAGTTCCAGAAGCCGAAAGTCAAGCAAACCATGAAAGTCTCACTGACATGAAGAGACAGAGGAGGATGGCAGCTGGAATTTTCTGAGAAAAGTACCAAAGGGATGAATCTACATAGGGAAAGAGCTTCAGAAATCTGTATACATTTTCCTTTCCATCTTACACAGAATAGTATGCTGGCAGTGGAAAGGCTGACTGTAGGAAGCCAAGTGAAAAACAACTACTGGGAAACTGTTAGCTGAACAGTTATCAGAGTTCATACAGGGCTGGCAAGGTCTGAGTTCAGACCGAAGTGGCAAGATATCATTGCATATCTGACATTCAAAGGACACCCAAAAAGGTAATGTTTTAATAAATGGGCTAAACCAGGACTAGAATAAAAGCTACTTTAGATCTTCCCTAATAAAGCTTGAAAACAACTATCTCTCAAGATGATCAAGGTGATACACGAGTAACACAATACAACAAAATCAGTAATGGAAGAAAACAAAATCTAGAGACTCAACAACATAATGCTGATAATGTCTAGCATCCAATAAAACATTACCAGACATGGAAAAAAATGTAATCCATAATCAAGAGAAAAGTAAATCAATAGAAATTTACCCAGAAATGAAAGATATGATGGAATGAGCAACTAGGGTTTAAAACAGACATCATATATGTTTAAGAATATTTAAATGAGAAAATACAAAATATGAAAAGAAACTATATAGAATTGCTAGAAGTTAAAGATACCTGGAATAAAAAGTCACCATGTAGTCTTAATTGTAATTTAGACACTGCAGAAAAAACAATTACTGAAATTGAAGATACAATAGAAAGTATCCAAACAAAAGAACACAGAGAAAGAAGGTTAAAAAGCAAAAACAATGCAGAAAAAAGCAAGGAAGAAGAATACAGCCTCAGTGACCTATGGGACAATGCCAAGAGGTACAATATACATGAAATTGAGTCCCAGAAAAAGTGGGAGGGGGAGTGAAGTGGGGCTAGCAAAAGACAAATTATTCCAAGAAAGAATGGCTGAAAAATTTTCAAATTTGATAAAAATTAAACATCCTTGGGTCCAAGCAGCTCAACAAACCCTAGGCAGAAAAAATACAAAGAAAACCAAAACGAGGCACATCATAACCAAATAACTGAAAAGCAGTGACAAAGAGAAAAGCCCTTATCAACTATAAAAGAAGACATAGTACATAAAAGAAAACATACTGTAAATATTTCCACTGATTTATTGTCAGAAATAATGCAAGCCAGAAGATAATAAAATAACATCTTTAAAGTTCTAAAGGAAAAATGAAAAAGAATTTTAAAAATCTGAACCTAGAATTCCATATCTACTGAAAAATATTTCAAACCTGAAGGCAAAATACTTTTTGACAAGCAATCACAAGTTAAAATAAATTAATGCCAGAAGATTTGTAATACAAGAAATGTTAAAGGAAGTACTTCAGGTAGAAGGAAAATGATACCTATTGGAGATTCAGATCAACACAAAGAAGGGTGTGGAAATTATAAATATATGGATAAATATAAAAGCCTTTTAAAAAAGAGGACTGATAAATACTCAACTAATCCAAAAGAGGGCCAAAATAGAGGGAAAATAAAGATTAGATGGAACAAATTGAAAGCAGGTAACAATATAAACCTATAGTGCCAAGTATCATAATAGAGAGTCCAGAGATAGATGCATCTATTTGATCACCTGGTCAATTTATTTTTGACAAAAGCATTGAAGTAATTCAATTTATAAAGAATAGTCTTTTTTAAAACTGTTTCTGGAAAAATTATATAGCCAAGTGGAAAAATATGAACCCCAACGCTTATCTCACTATACAACAATCCATCATAGAACTAAACATAACTAACTCTATAAAACTGCCAAAAGAAATCAGAGGAGAAATACTAGTATAATTTAGATAATCAAATTGTTTTTAGGACACAAAAAAGCACTATGATTTAAAAAACTGATAAACTGGACTCATCAGAATTATAAACTTCACTCCATTAAAAGACCTTGCTAAGAAAATAAAAAAGTAAGCCATAGACATGGAGGAAATTTTATCAATATATGTATAAAGTGAAGAAATTATGTGCAATGTATATAAAGAACCCTTTACAACTCAGTAAGACAATTAATTAATAAGTGGACAAAAGTTTTGAATAGATATTTTACAAAAGAATATTTTCAAATGGTCACTAAGAACATGAAGAGGTGTTCAATGTCATTACTCATGAAGGAAATGTAAATTAAAGCTTCATGAGTTCATACTACCTACCCCTTAGAATGACCAAAATTAAAAAGACAATTTCAAGTGTCAGCAAAAATATGGAGCAAACAAAATTTTTATACATTATTGGGCAGAATATAAAGATATATGACCACTTTGTGAAACAGTTTTGTAGTTTCTTCTTTTTTTTTTTTTTTTTTTTTCTGAGACAGTGTCTCACTCTGTCACCAGGCTGGAGTGCAGCGGCATGATCTTGGCTCACTGCAACCTCCCCCTCCTAGATTCAAGGGATTCTCATGCCTCAGCCTCCCAAGTAGCTGCGATTACAGGCATGAGCCACCACACCCAGCTAATTTTTGTATTTTTAGTAGAGACAGGGTTTCACCATGTTGGCTGTGAGGGTCTTGATCTCCTGACCTCATGATTGGCCTGCCTCAGACTCCCAAAGTGTTGTGATTACAAGTGTGAACCACCAGTAGTTTCTTATGAAGTTAAAAATGTACTTATAATATCACCTAGCATTTCCACTTCTAAGTACTTACTGAAAATGAAAACATACATAGTTGACCCTTGAACAGCATGGGTTTGAACTGCACAGGTTCACTTATATGGAGATTTTTTTCAATCAAATGTGGATTGAAAATACCATATTTGCAGGATGCAAAACTTGCATATATGCAGGTTTTGTGGGGCTGACTACGGAGTTAAGTATATGTTGAGTATATGGATTTTTTTTATTAAGGGGAATGGTTCCTAGAATGAATTCCTCACAGGGATGACTGTAGTCACACAAAACTTTTTTTTTTTTTTTTTAATTATTGAGATGGGATTTCACCATGTTGATGGGGTCAGGCTGGTCTCAAACTCCCGACCTCAAGTGATCCACCCACCTGTCTCGGCCTCCCAAAGTGCTGGGATTACAAGCATGAGCCACCATGCCTGATCACAAAGACTTATCCACTAGTATTCATAGCAGCTTTAACCATTGTAGCCCAAAATTAGAAATAATCAAAATGTCTATCCAACTGGTAAGTGGATAAAAAAAAAATACTACTCAGTGAAATACTGCTCCGCAATGAGAAGAAATAAACTAATGATAAACATAAAATTCACAAAAACATTAAGCTGAGCAAAAGAAGTTAGACACAAAAGAATACATAGATTTCTATTTATATGAGATTGTAAGATATCAGAAGTAAACTATCATGACAAAAAGCAGGTCAGTGTCTTCCTGGGGCTGAGAGTTGAAAGGTGAATGGACTGCAAAGGGGAAATGAAAGAACCTTTGAAGATGACAGAAAATATTCCATATCTTTATTATTGTGGTTGTCACACAGATTTTTACATTGAGCAAACTTACTGAACTCTTTGCTTGAATTAAGTGAATTTTATATATTCACTCAATAAAATATTTTAAAACATTTCTTAAAGTGAATTGCAAACGCCTGTAATTTCAGCACTTTGGGAGGCTGAGGTGGGCGAATCATGAGGTCCGGAGTTTGAGACCAGCCTGGCCAATATAGTGAAACCCTGTCTCTACTAAAAATACAAAAATTAACCACGTGTGGTGGTGTGCGCCTGTAGTCCCAGCTACTTGGGAGGCTGAGGCAGGAGAATCACTTGAACCCAGGAGGCAGAGGTTGCAGTGAGCTGAGATCGTGCCACTGCGCTCCAGCCTGGGCTACAGAGTGAGACCCCGTCTCAGAAAAAGAAAAAGTGGATTGCAAACAAACTGAATGGTGACAAAAGGCTCAGAATAAATGGTTAGTTACAACACAGAAAAAAGACAGCCTTTCAATATGTGAAAGGTTACATTTAAAATCTGCCTACACTATGCTGCAGGTATTTATGTAGGTGATAGAGCCAATCACTGTGCCTAATGGGAAGGTAAGATACTGTAAACTACTTTTGGCAACAAGAAGACAATTTAGCACATATATGCTCTCTAAACAACTCTTCTTAAAGGCCTTTATGAGGCTGAGGAGGAGTAGAGAACCAAAGTGGAAACTCTGGATCTCAACCTTTAACTGGGAAATTTTCCTACATTATTGAAAGCTTTTTTCCCAAAGTTTGTGAGAGAGTTAAGAAAACTGAGTCAGAAAACAAAAGTAAGCTCAATGCCATATCGAGGAGCCAGGTGAACAATATTTGTTGAGTATATTACTTTCATATTAAATGGGCCATTTTTGACAGTATTTGCCTCATTTACAAGCCTATTTTGACATCATCTGAAAGACCAGCTGAAGCAACCTATGCTTGGATATTTTCATTTGTCTAACTGAAAAATGCTTGATTTACTTTGAAAACATAAGTGTCCAATGATTGTTCACAAATTTATTTCTTATAGAGTGCATTGGCCTTAGAAACGCCCACATTAGGTCCCTAACTTAATTATTTTTGTATTTATAGCTTTTGCAGTAATCTTAAGTGGGTATTTTCATTCTTGTCTTCCCTCCCTGGCTCATGTCCACCCTAAGGAGTTATGTGTTAGTTAGAATTCCAATTATAAAATCAGACTGTATAATTCATTACTGAATTCATATGTTTATAAAGGTAGTGTCTCAAAAAAATTTAGTCTAATAGAAAAAAAAAAGAGAAATAACATGGCCTAGGATAGGGTCCCCAACCCCCAGATTGCAGACGAGTACCAGTTTGTGACCAGTTAGGAAGTGGGCCACACAGCAGGAGGTGAGCAGCAGGTGGGTGAGTATTACCGCTTGAGCTTCTGTTAATCATTAGTGGCTTTGAAGTCTCATAGGACCGTGAACCCTATTGTGAACTGCGCATGCGAGGAAACTAGGTTGTTTGCTCCTTATGAGACTCTAACCAATGCCTGATGATCTGAGCTGGAACAGTTTCATCCCAAAACTATACCCCTCCTGCTAGAAATATTGTCTTCCATGAAACCGGTCCCTGGTGCCAAAGAGTTTGGGGACTGTTGGCTCAGGAGAGAGGCGATCTGGTTTCCTGTGCTAAGTCTGTCCAACTTAATTGGAGGACAATCTTAGGCAACTCTCTTAATATCTCTGCTTTCTGTTTACTCAACAATAAGATGAAAATACTGACCATTTCATCTTTGTCCTTTTACCCTAAAAGGATAAGACTGCGATGTTTTATAGGTAAGCCATGCTGAAATTATAGAGTGATTTAGCAGGAGGAAACTCCAGCTGTGAAGTTTTAAAAAGACGTACTTTAGTTAAGCTGGGTAGGTTAATTATGTTTACTGAAGCATAGATCTATTATTAATAAAATGTAAATATTGTGGGTTTATGACTACATGTCTCAGCTGTATTTCTTGTAAACATGTTATGTTTTCAAATTAAACAAAAGTCATAGTAAAAGGCTTAATTTTGTTATGAATTAGTACCTTGTATTATCTTATTAGGATTTTAAAAATAACCATGATTGCTAACAGAAGAAAGAAAAAGACCTTTTCAAAGACTTAAATAGGAGAGAAAAGATAAAAGTTCAGACCCTCATGACCACTTCAGGCATCAGGTTCCAGAGTTTATTTCATGTTTATGGAGCAACAACTTGTACCAAGGATAGGGGAGTTTCACCCATTTGCATTTGAAGTTCTGCCCCTTTGAGCTTCCACACATAATTCTGACTCTGAATATGTGGAACATCTGTTTCCAGAGACTTGTCTGACCATTTGGAGGAGGGTTTTCTCAATATGCAGATGGAGAGAAGTCAAATTAGGAGCAAGAAACAGTTTCATTTTCCCTCAGCAGCACCTGAAATTCATTGATATCTTCCAGGTCATTTTCAGTATAGTTTTGTGGTGAGTGTCAAAGATGGTTCGAGAACCTAACAGTACAAGGATAGACGTTGAAGCATGAGGGTCATAGATTCTTTATAACCTTGTGAGAAAATCCAGCTCTTACTTCCCCAGAAACAACTAAAAGCAGCAGAGGGTGGTAGGACTTTCAAGAACTTTTTTCTTTCAATTCAGTGAAGACTACATGAGAAACACAAGCTCCTAATTCAATCTTTTTACCTAGAAATATGCCCTTCCCCTGGGGAAGCAAGAAGCAGTAAGGGAATGAATGGAAACTAGGAGATAACACTTTAAAAGGAGATCATTATTACCAAAACTTTAAATGACAGATTTGAATTTTGAAAATCATAACATGAAGTTATCTATTGCTATTTCATAGGGATAATGACCAAGAGAAGATGAAACATAATGACTTAAAAACAGCTAGAATAATATTCAAGTAATATCAGGAGGATATTCAAAAACTCTAGGAGGAATGAAACCATGATTATGAACTAGTTGGATCTTTTATATGGAGCCTAGCAAAATATTTAATGAAAATTCAGGTTCCAAAGCAGTATATAAGAAAGTTTATAGGTTGAAAACTAAATGTAAATAATAAAAATCCTATTGGAATAGCAGGATAATCATCATCATCATCATTGTCTAAGTTTTCATTCTTTGTTTTCCCAAGATATTAAATATGAAAATTTAAAGGCAGAATATTAAGGATGAGACAATGTGAGAATCTTTACACTGGTCAGATGACAGGCAGCCCATCAAAATCTCCTGTTCAAATATGTAACATGCATTGTCTTTATTATCCTTTCTAGCTAAAGGAAGAAGAAGAATACAGATGGAAAAAATATATTCTCTCCAAAGGGATCACAGGACATGCTTGCCTTGTACAGAGACACACTATGGTCATAATAATAAATGCCTTATACATTTGAAGGAATTGACCAATAGAACTGTACATTAAGTTGCTGAATAAATGCACCCAAGAATCACAAAATACTTTTCACATCTTACTAATATCTTATATGCTCAATAGCAAAACATAATCTGTGATAAATATTAAAATAATTTTTATGATAGAACTTTCCCTAATTATTAAAAAAAGAAAATATTTTCCTTTCAATCTCCCTTCCATCTTGTCCCAAAGTATATGTAATTTTACAGGAACTAATAATTAATGATTTCCAACAGAAGGCTTTATACTGAAAAAACGTAAGGTAAACTTTTACAAACAACAGATTCAGCAAAACCAGTATCAATACAACTTCTAAACATCTTTAAAGGCATATATAAGTATCTATAGAACATTTCTTTTACAAACAGTAAATGTCTCATACCTGGGATGTTATATAAAAAGTCCCATAATTGCTCTTCTTCCATGTAGCTCACAAAAACATTTCCAAATGTTTGTGGAGAAAAACTGCAATGGTACAATACTTTAAAGATGGCTTCCACCAAGCTGGATTCTTGGTTCAGGTTATTTTCTGCGTCAGAAACTTGTTCTTGAAAGGTACATTCTTGAAAGGAATCAAAATGATTTAGTAAGGTATCAGTGACTATGATTAAATTCTTATCACCTACAGCCATGATGCTGTGGAAATGGTTTTTATTAATATTTACATAAGAGAATTATCACATTATTTCAGATCAATGGTCCATCCAACCCAATATTGTTTCTGAGATATCCATGGATATTTATGGAAAAAATAAACAAAAACAACAACAAAAACCTGTGAGAAGGACCACAGTGACATCACTTCAAAGGTCAATGCTAGTTTCCCTGTATGTCATAAATCTTCTTTCTCTTAATGAAAACGTTTTTGTTTTTTTTTTCTAATTTAATAATAGACATTCTTTCTAAAAATTGTTTTTAATCTAGACAACTAGGAACACTAAAATCGTACCATGGGAAAATTCACATTTGTAGTTTTTCCAGAATTATGCTATCAATTCTACAAACAAATTGATGAATATTTCTTAAATCCAGAGACCTTGTCATATCAGACTACAGAGTTTTATTAATTGTTTCCACAATAAAACTATATATAAATTCAACAAAAATTGGGCCATTTAAACCATCCTTTCAACCCTCCTGTGGCTCCATAATGGCTTTCTCAAAGATCAGTAATCAGACATTTCTACACTGTTGCATTTATAGTTTGGATGGAAAGGTGAAATAATTTCTGTTTTCTATAGATAATAAGCATGAGATGTCTACTACTATAATAAACAACATATTTATAAGGTTAAAGGTAACAAATTATATTTTAGCTCTTATATTTTAAATATCTTGCATAAATGCAATCTAAAGTACTTCAAAACAAATATTTTTTTTATTCTTGCTCATTTGGAATATCATTACTTTTATGTTACTCTTAACAATTTTTTTTCTGTGATTTGATTTTGATGATCTAAAGGAGCTCACTGTTATCTTCAAACTAACAAATAACACCATAGGCTTTATGTGGAGAACATTATTGGTTTTGCTTCCTAATACCCATTTTCTTTCTTTTCAAAACAAGTTAGTTTTCCTTTAGCAAGATCTCCCTGCTTCTATCTGTGTCTCTCATCCCTCCCTTCACCCCCCCACACCCCCACACTTAGATTATTTGGTTCCGGCGAAGCTGACTCTGTCATCTGGAGTGGGCACATAACCAAGGCCCCGCCAGTCAGACCATAACCCCTTGCATCACAGTGATTTGTTCAGGAATGGGCAGGTATCCAATGAGAAAGTTGTTTAGGATTTTTGCTAGAATTGTTGGCAAAGCAGTGTTCTCTTTCTACTGGGGTTGTTATGCTGGTAGAAAGTAGGCTGAAAGTTTCTGAAGGCCATTTTGGGGAGAAATTGACTGAAAATGAATCTGATACAGTAAGAAGCAGCACTAAGAGGAGAGAAGATTTCTAATGAGATAACACGGTTTGAGAACCTGGATCTAGCAATGCCTACATATTTATGCTTGCTGAGTTGATAAATTCAGTCCTTCTACCCCCTTTTATTTTCTTTTGAGACAGGGTCTCACTTTGTCACTTAGGCTGGAGTTCAGTGGCATGATTATAGCTCATTGCAGCCACAAACTCCTGGACTCAACTGATTCTCCACCATCAGCTTCCTAAGTAGCTGGGTCTAAGCTGTGCATCATCACACCCAGCTAATTCTTTTTTTATTTTTTGTAGAGATGGGGTCTTGCTCTGTTGCTCAGTCTGGTCTCAAATGCCTGCCCTCAAGTGATCCTTCTACATCAGCCTCCCGAGTGCTGGAATTACAGGCCTGAGCCATCGCATCCAGCCAGTTTCCCCTTTTTGATTAAACCAGGCTAATTCGGATTTCTGTTACTTGCAGTCTAAAGGGTCTCAACTTTTACCTCAAGCATAAAACGTAAAATGGCAAATATTCCTAATCCAGGCTTTCATAATTTAATATTTTATCCAAATAGTCTCTGCAGTTCCCTCTTCTTTCCATTCACTCCAATTCACCTTGCATAAAATTATCCGTTATCCTCATATTATTCTTTTTTTAACCTTCTCCTTCCTCCACTGTTAAAAATTCCTTATCCTGATTGAGGATCAAGAGTTCCCAAATCTTTTCCCAAATTATGTTCCAATCCCCAAACATCCGTTCTACTCAGGGGAGTTTATTTGCTTGTAAAGGAACCCTCCAATCTCCTTTTCTTTTTCTGTGCTATAATGTTCTCTTCCAATAAAATTATCATGATTTAATCAATACATTAATTGACTAATCAACGGCTTCCTATGTGTCAGTCATCATACCGGGCACTGAGGCCATCCCCTTCCAGGGATTTAAGGATTGTGCATATATGTGTATATTTTGTTGGGGGTGGGGAGGAGATGACAGACAAGTAAAAAATTATTACCTATTACCACAACATAAGGAAAAGGTGAGTGACCATGGATCTGAGTTTGTCTGGGACAGTCCTAGTTTAGGTCTGTTGTCCCAGCATAATTACTAATGGCATCCTCTTTCACTTTTAAAAGTGCCTCAGTTAGGATGATAAATTATTTGATCACCTTAAGTCTAAGTGCTTTAAGTATGAGGCACTGTGGAAATGCAGAGTATGATGCTTTAAATTTTTCAAGGGAACATGAATAAGTCACAAAGCAGATCATGTTTCAGCCAAGTCTTTAAGAAGGC
The DNA here is from genome assembly GCF_049354715.1 of Callithrix jacchus. Lineage (NCBI taxonomy): Eukaryota > Metazoa > Chordata > Mammalia > Primates > Cebidae > Callithrix > Callithrix jacchus. Next base: position 116,229,115 of record NC_133503.1, on the reverse strand, counting down.
ATAGAAATTTATCAGCATAACAAGATCAAGGTGGGGAGTACTTTCCAGGAAGACAGAAGAATTGGTGAAATGTTGCAAAGACAAGCAGTGCTCATGTAGCTGAAGTGAGTCTGCCGTGAGGAAGGTGAGAGATGAAACTAGACAATCAACAGAGCATGAATAATATACAGGCCTGTAAATCATGCAATGGAAATGAAGATGCCAGGGTGAATATGAGGGATAGTTCTATGGAATGGGTGATGATTTTACCAGTTTTTCAGATGAACAAAGTAAAATGAAGAGAAATTAAGTAACTTGTCCCAAGGTCACAAAGATAGTAAGAATTTGTTTGTGCTGTCCAAATTATACTATAATCCCAAATTTCTCAAAGCCTGCTTTGACATTTTATTGACAATAGCCACTAAATGTAAAGCACTCCGTCCAAACCATGTATATGGTATGTGGTAATGTATTGCCTCAATGCAAATTTCTTTAATTTCATATAGTGTATTACATTTTCACATATATTGTCTTGTTAAAACCTCGTACTATTTTACTACAGGACTTTCTATGGGTGTGCCTCTTGTCTTTAGGTATCTTCCAACAGCACCTGAATCAGTGCTACAAGTTTAATATTAAAGAAGGAAGAAAAGAAGGAATGTTTACTACTAAAGAAGGAAGAAATGTTTTAATACTGTTTTAATATTAAAGAAGAACGAAAAGAAGGAAGCAAGGCAGAAAGAAATAGATTGTTTTAATACTAAAGAAGGAAGAAAAGAAGATAGGAAGTGAGAAAGAAATACATCTCTTGAGTATTTTGTGTTAGGTTTGGCCCATCTAGAAATTGATATTTCGGAATGGCAAATAACTATTTGCTAGTCATAATGTTCAAAAATTTTTTCCCCTAAGCCTCATCCTCCCCACATCCATTGTATACTTTTTTTTCACCTACTCCTTTAAAATCTTATTCTCTCTTGACTTCCTTGCAGCTATGCTTTCTTGGGTTCAGACTTCCTTTTTAGCATGTCTTTTCTGGTAGCTCTTCCTCTTTTATCTGGGGTTGACAAGTTTTTTCTATAAAGGCCAGATACTTCAGGTTTTGCAAGCCATTTGGTCTCTGTGTCAACTACTCAACTCTTCCCTTGGAGCACAAGAGCAACTATAAACAATATATAAATGAAGGATCAAGGCTATGGTGAACTAAAACTGTATTTACAAAAATAGGTGGCAAGAAAGGGCATTTGGCTCATGGGAGCTCCCCTAGAGCCATGGCCTTAGCTTCCTTCCAGCCTCACTGCTTTCTACTTGGCTTAGCGATTCTGTTACCCTTTGACTTGAAAGATTCTTCTTATGCAGAACTTTCCAAATTATCCATCTCTGGCTCTGACCTTTCTCTTTTATGTTCATTGCCGTGTTCCCTAGTTCTGTCTAGATCACCATCACATGCTTATCTCCAGGCTCAATGCCTTAGCAGTATTTATTCCTTCTTTGAATTGTTAGATGTAATAAAATAAATATCTCTACCCCCATTCTCCTTTTCAAAATGAATTGAATGTTCATTTTTTTTCCCTAATGTGTCCCTTCTTCTCTGATTCTAACGCTATTAATATACTTTAGGTTTTCTTTTCCTCTTGTTTTAATCAAAATACTTCCCAGAATATATATTAAATCTAAACTCTTCTAGATGCCTTTAATGCCTTACATATCAGCCTTATAATTTTCTCTGATTTCCCAATATTCCATTCATCATCAGCATCTAATAAAGACTGCCTCATTCATCATCTAATAAAGACTGACTGGACAGTAATGCTTATCAGATTCCAGATGTTTCTAAGGTCTGTGCCCTGGAAACCTGGTGAAAGTCAACATCTTTGCCAGGTGCTCATCCATAAACATTGCTTTTCCTTAAGTTTTTAATTTATTACACTACTGGGATATTATTGTGCTCTCTTTCATTCTGATATTCCCCTATTCCTTTCAAGATGACTCAGCTGTAGTTTAATTATTTTAACCTGCTCTTTAAGTTAGTCCTGACGGAGTTTAGAATCCACTACCCCCAAAATATGGCACCTTAGCATTTGAGAAAACAGCAGTAGCAGAAGGTCTCTTTGACCTTCTCCTCCCCTTTTCCCCTGAAATAGGCCTTAAAGGAATTCTGAGTTTACTCTAAAGTAGAACGTAAGACCCTCATTCCAAGAGGTGCACTCCATATAGCTGGCAGAACAAAATGTCCTCATCTTGAAGACACAGGGACACAGAGAAGAATGTGAGCAATCAGACCTTGCTAAACTCCCCCTGGTATATGGCCATGAAATTATACTCCCTTTGTCCAATCACATTTCTGCCACACTGTTCATTCTTCATCACACTTAAGCATAAAATAGACAGGTTTCCCTGTGTCTTCAGGTCTTTCTTTCTGAAGGCTCCCATGTCATCTAACATTGATATTAAATACATTTGTATGCTTCTCTCTTATTAATATCTTTTATAATAGGTGCCTCGGCCATGAAGCTTGCAATGAGTGAGGAAAGGTATTAGTTTTTCTTCCTTATAGTCCCTTACCCTTTCCACAAAATATAGGTTTAACTCTCATTTTTCTTTCCCTCTGCCGTCTGGACCAGACATTTGTTTTTCTAATATAAAATTCTCCCAGTGTGTCTTTATGGAGTCCTCTGTAGTGAAAGAGATAAATATTAATGCATTCTAGATCTGCCTAAAGTATCCATTGTTCAAACAAATGTCATCCACTTTGCCTCCCTCAATCAATAATTTTACCTAAGAGGTATTCTCCCATTAGAGCAACATCTAACCCACACCCGGACTCTTGTATGTTCTTCCCATTAATATGAGTCACATTTTTGGTCTCACCCCACTTCTCATTTTCCCGGCACTAACAAAAGAGGAGTGACTCATCTGAGTGTTGAGTTTGGGGAAAGGAATTAGATTGGTTTTCTTAGCCCAGTTGGCTTTTCTCTTTTGGGGTTTGCCTCACTGCAAAGGCTTACATTCTGGCCTGATCTCCTATCTCTTAAGGTCAAACAGGGAAAGCTCTGCCACTGCAAGGAAGTCCTCTAGTTTTCAGCTCTTTTGATGGTTTAGGGAGTAGTAAGTGGGGTATTGTGGGGTGGGAGGTATGGAGGGATAAGCTTAATTCTGGAAAGCAGTATTGGCAAGCCACATATTTAAAGCAATATTCTCTGACCCAGATTTTACCAGTAAAAATCATAGTAGTAAAGATGCTACTTTCAATTTCATTTGCCTTCTTTGTCAAATGTTTCATAGATTAGATAAATAAATGTCTTCTCAATAACACTGAAGGGCTGCATACATTATTTTAAACTCCTTTCGAGAATCTCAACTTGTTAGTGCTTCAAAAGAAGGGTGGTTTCAGGCAAGAAACTCAACCACCAACCCACCAGGAGACTGTATTTATTGGTACCAAAGGTTTACACATACATGGTACACTAGCAGTTGGCTTTCCCAGCCTGCTTAATTTTTACTTTCTACAAGAATGTTGTTAATGACAAGCTCCTGCTGAGACACTAAAGTAGGTTTGGCAGCAGTGTTGTAGAAGAGTGTGCCATAAGCTCAGGGACTCTGAATTAACCAGGCACTAATGAGCATCCCTCACTAAAGGGAAGAGGCTGACTCATTTTCAATCCAGGTATTAGAAAGTGTAAAAATAGCAATTATAGTATGTAAAATAAGGATTCAAAACTTAAAATATCAGGCCAATAAATTAAAAAGAGGTGAAATATCATAAGAAAATTATTTCAAGGAAACACTAAATTTGGATGTCACAGCTTAGTTCACTGTGAAAATTAACTAAAATAAAATTAAAATCTAATTGGAAAATTAGATCAATAACATTGCACTTTGTTATATAAAAGGCTGCTGATACATGTAACTATAAGGACCTATCATTCATTTATAAAACTTTCAATTAATATACCTTTTTTTCACAGAGAGGCTATAATGGACCTGAGCAAACAGGCCTTGCTAAGTTTCTCCCAGTTTACTGCCATCAGATCATACTTCCTGTGTCCAATAATATTTCTGCATAACTGCCCATAAAAAATACAGTTTGTTCTGTGTTATTGGGTCTTCATTTTGGAAGGCTCTGTGTTATATAAAACTTATACTAAATATACACACTATTCTCATCAGCACACGGAACATTCCCCAGGATAGACCATATGTTAGACAAAATAGGTCTCAACAAATTTTTAAAAGTGAAAATCATAACAAAGGAGTAAAACTAGAAATCAATAACAAAAGTAATTTTGGAAACCGTAAAAATATACATGGAAATTAAACAACATCCTCCTGAATGACCATTGGGTCAAGAAAGAAATTAAAGAGAAAAAAGAATTCTTAAAACAAATGCAAATTTAAACCTACAAGGTAGAATAAAAGCAGTGTTAAGATGGAAGTTTATAGCATTAAGTGCTTATGTGAAAAAAGAAGAAATATGTCAAATAAACAATTGAATGATGCACCTCCAGGAACTAGAAAAAGAAGAACACACATAACCCCAAATTAGCTGAAGGAAAGAAATCATAAAGACCAGAGCAGAACGAAATGAAAAAGAGACTTTAAAAGTACAAATGATAAGTGAAGAAAGGTTATTTTTTAAAACATAGAAACAAAATCAATAAACCAAGAAAGAAAAAAGATCCAAATGAACAAAATCAGAAATGAAAAAAAGACATTACAACTGATACCACAGAAAGATACAAAAGAGCATCAGAGATTATTATGAACAGCTATAGAGCAACAATGTCCTAGCCAGAGCAAAGAGGCAAGAAAAAGGCATAAAAGGCATCCACATTGAAAAAGAGGAAGTTAAATTGTCCTTTTTTAATGGTGAGATTATCTTATATCTAGAAAAACCTAAAGACTCCAACAAAAAACTCTTAGATATGATGAATAAATTCAATAGAAATGCAGAACACAAAATCAATGTACATAAATTAGTAGCATTTCTGTACATCAATAATGAACTAGTTGAGACAAAAATCAAAAAGGAAATCCCCTTTATAATAACTATGAAAAAATTCCTAGGAATAAAATTAACCAAGGAGGTGAAACATCTCTACAAGAAGAACTCCAAAATACTGAAGAAAGGAATTGAAGAGGGCATAAAAAGAATTTTTAAAAGTCCTATACTTATGAGTCAGAATAAATAATATTGTAAAATGACCATATTGCCCAAAGCAATCTAAAGATTGAAAGCAATCCCTATCAAAATATCAATGCTATTCTTCACAGAATTAGAAAAAAAATCCTAAAATTTATATGGAATCAAAAAAGAGCATTAATAGCCAAAGCAATTCTGAACAAAAAGAACAAAGCTAGAGGCATCACACTACCTGGTTTAGAAATCTCTTTCAAGGCTGTAATAACCAAAATAGCATAGTATTAATAGAAAAACAAAAAACATAAACCAGTGTAACAGAATAGAGGATCAAAAAATTATTCCACATATTGACAGCCAACTGATTTTCAACAAAGGTGTCAAGAACATGCACTGGGGAAAGGACATCTTCTTTAGTATACGGTGCTGGAAGAATGGGAAATCCATATATACAGAAGAAGTGAAACTGGACCTCCATCTCTCACCCTATAAAACAATAAACTCAAGATGGATAAAAGACTTAAACATAAGATCTGAAACTGTAAAAGTATTAGAAGAAAACAGAGAAAACACTTCATGGCTAAGACCTCAAAATCACAGGCAACTTGAACAAAAATAGACAAACAGGACTTAATTAAACTGAAAAGCTTAAAAGCTTCTGTATAGTAAAGGAAACAACAAAATGAAGAGACAACCTGTTGAAGGGGAGAAAACATTTGCAAATTATTCATCCAACAAGAAACTAATGTCTAGAATATATAAGGAATTCAAACAACTCAACAATTCAAAAAATACCACCAAAAATGGGCAAAGGACATGAATAGACACTTCTCAAAAGAAGATATACAAATGGCCAACATATGAAAAATGCTCAACATCACTAATTATCAGAGAAATGCAAATCAGGCCATGAGATATCATCTTACCCCTGTAAGAATGGCTATTAGTAAAAAGACAAAAATAACAAAAGCTTGTGATGATCTGTATAAAAGGGAACACTAAACACTGTTGGTAGGAATGTAAAGTAGTACAAACCGCTATGTAAAACAATATGGAGATTTCTTAAAAAACTAAAAATAGAATGACCATATGGCATTGTGTGTGTGGTTTTTTTTTTGTTTTGCTTTTGCTTTGTTTTTTGAGATGGGGATCTCACTGTTGCCCAGGCTCGAGTGCCGTGGTGTGATCTTGGTTTCCTGAAGCTTTGATCTTCCTGGGCTCAAGTGATTCCCCCACCTCAGCCTTCCAAGTTGCTGGGACTACAGGCTAATGCCACCATGCCTGGATAATTTTTATATTATTATTATTAGTAGTAGTAGTATTGTAGAGACAAGGTCTTGCTATGTTGCCCAGGATGGTCTTGAGTTCCTGGTCTCAAGTGATCCTCCTGCCTCACCCTCCCTAAGTGCTTGGATTATAGTCATGACCCACCATGCCTGGCCAGAACTATCATATTAATCAGCAATCCCATTACTAGATATCTACCCAAAGGAAAGAAATCAGTAATATCAACAGGATATCTGCATTTACAAGTTTATTGCAGTACTATTTATAGTAGCAAAGATATGGATTCAACCTAAGTGTCCATAAACACATGAATAGATAAACAAAATATGGTATATATGGACAATGGAATACTACTGACCATACAAATAATAAAATCATGTCATTTGCTGCAACATGGATGGAACTGGTCATTATCTTACGTGAAATAAGCTAGGCACAAAAAGACAAATACTATATGCTGTCACTCGTATGTGGAAGCTATAAAACTTGATCTATTGGAGGTAAGGAATAAACTGATATAAACCAGAGGCTTGGAATAGTGCGTGGGTCAGAGGAGACTGAAGAAAATTTAGTTGCTGGCTACAAACATACAGTTAGAATAAAGACATTCTTATGGTCAGCAACAGAGTAGGGTGACTATAGTTAGCAACAATATTATATATTTCAAAGTAGTTAGAAGAGAGGACTTGAAATGTTCCCAACACATAGAAATGATATAAATGAAATGATAAATACTCAATGTGATGGACACCCCAACTTCTCTGACTTGATCATTACACATTCTATGCATTAGCAAATACTCACATGTACCCCATAAACATGTAAAATATTATGTATCAATTAAAATAGTAAGAATAGTAAAAAAAAAACCCTTAAATACATTTTTATGCTGTCCTCTTGTTAATCTCTCCTTTGTTATGGGGTGCCAGCCAAGAACTTTGCAATTGGTGAAGAAAAGTAGTTTTTCTTCCATCAGTTCAATAATTGTGATGAAGACTGTATGGTACACAAAGCTTAAATATTTTTATCTGGTCTTAGGTATATAAAAAAATTTGCCAGACCCTGTACAAGAATATTGGAAGAGTGAACATATGTTACAAATAGCTAATACCAAATAAGGACATTTTCCAATTACTCTGAAACCATGTGTAAGTATAAGAAGGTGTCAGCTTTTCAAAACAGTCTTTCCTTATCACTCAATCTATCAATCTCTATTAGTCACCTTATTTTAGAAAAACATGCTAGTCATGGTGGCTGTAATCACAAGACTTTGGGAGGTTGAGTAGGGAGGATTGTTTGAGACCAGGAGTTTAAGACCAGCCTGGACAACATAGCAAGATGCCATGTCTACCAAACTGTTTCTAAAAATAACCAAGTGAGATGGTGCATACTGTAGTCTTAGCTACTTTGGAGGCTGAGGTGGGAAGATTTCTTGAGTCCGAGTTTCAGGTTACAGTGAGCCGAGATTGCCCCACTACATTCCAGCCTGGGTGACAGTGCAAGACCCTGCCTCAAAAAAAGAATTAAAAGTACTTTATGGCACTTATTAGTAGCTGAACTTACCTAATCTTTATATCTGTTTATAAAGTTTGTGCTTTCCACTTTTCCCTCAACAATCAATTCCCCAGAATATAAACTGTATAAAAGCAATTTTTAAATGGAATATTTTATTTTTTTATCAACTTTTATTTTAATTTTCTGCCTTGATATGTCTCATGCTGTCAGTGGGGTGTTGAACTCCCCCACTATCTAAACCTTTTTATAGGTCTAGAAGTACTTGTTTTGTGAACCCAGGTGCTCCAAAGTTGGGTGTGTATGTAGTAAGAATGGTTAAGTGTGCTTGTGCTTGTTAAAGTGAACTCTTTGTCATTATGTAATGCCTTTCTTTTTTGCTGTTGTTGATTTAGAGTATATCTTACCTGATACAAAATAGTAGTGACCCCTTTCTCTTGTTTTCTGTGTGCAAGCTATATCTTTCTCCAACCCTTTACTTTGAGCCTATGGGTGTCATTACATGTGAGATGGGTCTCTTAGAAACAGCAGAGGACAGGTTTTGTGTGTGTGTGTGGCTGTGTGTCTGTGTGTGTGTGTATTCAACTTGCCACTCTGTGCATTTTAAGTGGGGGCATTTAGGCCATTTACATTCAAGGTTAATATTAACATATGAGGTTTTGATCCTAACATTAAATTATTTGTTGGTTGCTTTGTAGTTTCTATTGTGTGGTTGCTTTACAGGCTCTGTGAGCTATGTATTTATGTGTATGTTTCTGTTTACAAGTATCTTCATTTTGTTTCCATATTTAGAACTCCCATAAGAATCTCTTGTAAGGCTGCTCTGGTGGTAATGAATTCCCTTAGTGCTTGCTTGCCTGGAAAAGATTTTATTTCTCCTTTGTTTATGAAGTTTAGTTTGGTGGAATATGAAATTCTTGTTTGGAATTTCTTTTCTTTAAGAATGCTAAAAATAGGCCCCCCATCTCTACTGGCTCGTAAGGTTTCTACTGGGAAGTCTGCTGTAAGCCTGCTGGGCTTCTCTTTGTACATGATCTACCCTTTTTTCTAGCTGCCTTTAAGATTGTTTTTCTTTAGCCTTGCTCTTGAATTGTCTGATGACTATATTCCTTAGTGATGTTCATTTTGTATAGTATCTTGCAGGTGATCATGAATTATTCCCTCAAGTATATTTTCTGGGTTGCTTACTTTTTCTCCATCTCTCTCAGGATGCCAATAATTCATGGATTTGGTCACTTTTCATAGTACCATATTTCTTAATTACTTTGTTTATTTTTTAAATTATTTTTTCTTTATTTTTGTCTGAGTTAGTTCAAAAGAGCAGTCTTCAAGCTTTCAGATTCTTTCTTCTGATCGGACTAGTCTATTGTTAAAGCTTTCAGTTTTACTTTGAAATTTCTTAAATAAGTTTTTCAATTCCAGAAGTTCTGATTTATTTATTTTTAAGGTATTTGGTTCTTTCCTGGATTGTTTTAGAAGTTTCTTTGTGTTGATTTTCAACCTTGTCTTGGATCTCATTGAGCTTCCTTGCAATCCATGCTTTCAATTTATTTTTTTTCTGTCAATTCTGAGTTTCCATTTTGGTTACAAGCCATTGCTGGAGAACTAGTGTAATCTTTTGGTGGTATCACTATATTTATATTTTTCATTATGCCAAAATTCTTGTGCTGTTTCCTTCTCTGGAGACATTGGCATTTCTAATTTTTGTAGTTATTTTCATGCAGGTAGGATGTTTTCTTTTTCTTTATTTCCCTAGAATGTTTCTTTTTCTTTCCCTTTCCTTTTTCCCCTTTTTCTTGGGGGTGTGACTGTACAGAGTACTGGTTAGGGTCTTTGGCTTTGCTTCTATAGACATATGCACTTCTTTTGGCAGGTTTTATATTGGGCTGTGGAATTCAACCTACAAGCCCATAGATGGCACTTACAGGTAAAAACTGGCTGTGGCCAATGTGTCTGTGTATATATTTGATCCTTGTTTACTAGCAAAGGCTCTCTGTTGCCTCAGGTAATGGGCTGATTCATGGGATGTACAGTGGTCTGACCTCCCTACTCAGCCCTAAGGGGTGGCAGGGGTCACAAAAGGTGGAGCCAGACCAGGCAGGTCCACTTACAGGTCCCCCGATGTCAGGCACAGGCATCAGTGCCAACGGAAAATGCAATGAAGCAGCTGCCGAGCGCCCAGATGTGTGCCTAGGCTTGGAGCTGGGAAACCACCTCAGCTCCAAGTTCTGTGCACAGGTATGATGGATGGCCTAAACTTCTAATCAAGGAGAGTGGGTGCTCCAGATGCCCGAAGCTCTACCTGGGCATGAAGTAGAAAGGCTTCCCTGCACCAGAATCTGTAAAGGATAGTTGGGCAAGTCAGTCTGGTTGATCCAGAGAAGCGGTGCTCTGAAAGCCTAGAGATCTGCCTGCGCATGGAGCAGAGAGGACCCCCTGCAGCAAGCAAGATCTCTGCACAGGAGAGTTGGAGCAACTCATGCTGCTGGACCAAGCAAGCAAGTATTCTGAAAGCCTGGAAACTTGCCTGGGTGTAGAGTAGAGAGGGTCCCCTTGCACTAGAATATCTGCACAGAAAGGGTAGACAGCTCAGCCTGCTGATCCAGGTCATCTGGTGCTCTGAACGTATGAAGGAAATTTGTCATGGCATGTTCACCATTGTATTTGCAGTCTAAAACAGTGCCTGGCACATACTTGATGCTCACTAAATATTAGTTGAATAGAAAATTTACTTAACAAATCAAGAAACTAAACATTTTCAGAAATTAACTCAGAAGAATATTACTTCTTATTTTTAAAAATCATCCTCACAAAGTCTCATGTTTTCATTTTAGAATTCATTTAAAAACAATGGACTTTCAGGAAATAATGGCTCATCTAACAAGGACCACGTAAAACATCAAGTAGGCAATGTACTCAATTTTTCTGTATCTAATTTTTCTCATTTATAACATCGTCCTAATAATCCTGGGTCATACATGAAATAATATGTTAAATCATTTGAGTTGCTTGGGAAAAGATGCTGCAGAAATGTATGATAATAGTATTACTTATAATATAATGCCCAGTCATTTTACATACTAATACGGAAAGCACATTAACTATTAAAGAAAGACACATTTCTATAGTCATATTAGACATTTTCTAAGTTCCATGAAGAGAGAGAATGTAAAATATTATAGTCATTGCCAAACTAGATTAGATTTGATTCAATGCAGGTGAAACAACATAGCAAAATTCAAACTGCCAATCTCCCAAGCTATATGCAAAGGTTCTTAAGGAGTCCTAAATATATAGAACTTGAGAATATTTATTTGGTCTACCTCTCATCTTCAAATAGATGACAGCTGCTAGGGTGACACCTTCCCAGGCACAAAGATATCCAAAAGGGAGAACCATATCCCCTAGGAGACAAGTATGCTTAGTTGGAAAGGGCGGGTTACTGAGCAACAGAGGGAGAAATCATTGCATAGAGAGCACAGGAGCAATCAGAGGAGAAAAAAAATGCATCAGACATATTTTCCAGGCATTCAGCATTTTTTTAAAAATGGAAAGAATCTAACATAAGTGCCTACTATGTGCCACTACTGAGTACTTTATGTTTATTTACTCTTTAAAGCTCAAAACTAATTAATAAGGTGAATATTATCAGCCCATTTAGAAATGAGAAAATGAGAGTTTAGAGAGATCAATGAATAAAACAGAATTGTCATGGAAATTGAATAGGCCTGCAATCATTCAACGAATACTTTTTAAAAGCATGTTCTATGCTCTCAGTACCAGTCTAAAGTGTCATGAACCAGGCAGGGCACTGGGGATAAAATGGTAAGCTATCCCTGCCCTCCTAAAACTCACAGTGGCTGAAATACACATTAAATACCAATTACATCAATTGACATTTCACTTAAAACTGTGACAAAAGAAGTACAGTGGGATCTCACCCAGCCAAGATGATCAGGGATGACTTCCTAGGAAATAACATTTATGGTAAAAGGTGACTCACAGTTGCCAGGTAAATAGAGACAAGGAAGGTTTTGGAAGAAAAAAAAAAAAAAAAACATTTCAAAGCCTCTGAGCAGGAAAGAACTTGGCATATGGGACAATTACTCTAACTGGTGTTAGAGCAGCTGCCCCTTTCTTCAGGTAACTTCTGCAGGGAGACTGCTATTATAAATATACAAATCTACGTTGCACAACCTAGACCAGAGAATGCATGACCCTGCGTTGGAGCATGCTACGCTGGGGTTGAGTAGGATGCGATGAGCTGGACAACTTTGCCACATCTAGAACATGCAGGGGATTGCTGGTGTTGCAAGGATTAGGGTTCTTACTCTAAAAAAATTGGTAGCCACTATCAATTTTTAGCAAGGGAGTAATCAGTCCAGTATGTGAATAAGATTATGCTTGCTGACCACTGTGAATGCCTGATTAAATGGTTTATGATAATTTTTAAGTGAATTCTTTTTATAAACCTATAATATGTTATGAGGACAGGCCACATACTCAAATTCTGTTGCCTTCTATAGCAACAGATATCTTGTTTGATATCCCAGTTGAGAAAGCCACCCAGAAACCAGCAGCAGTGGGAGCAGCATCACCTGGGAGTTAGAGAAACACATAATCTCAGGCCCCACCCATGACCTATTGAATCAGAATCTGCAGTTTTAACCAGATCCACAGATAATATGTTTGCACTTTAAGGACAAGAAGCCTTATTTTACATAATCCATATCCCACCACCACCCCTACAAGCACCACCCCCAACTCACCCTCATGGAGTCTCAAAAGAACCTAAATGGTAACTCTTTCTGGGACTAATAGTTTTATGGAGCCCACTGATAACTCTAAACTAGTTCATCAGCCATTCTTGGATAGGATCTTTGGAAAGGATCCCACACGGTGACATACAAATATGGTTCTACTGTTCTTAGTAAAGAAAATAACAAGAACAACAAATAAAGGATTGAACAAGTTAGAGTTCTGAAGTGCAGACATCATTACTAGCAAAAGCAGCCTAGGACATCACTATTAGGTGGGCTAACAATGGGTTATTTCAGGTCACCTCCCTCAAGGCAGTTATTAAATTGCACTTTGGTCACACTTATAAAACAAAACACATGGTTGGGCATGGTGGCTCACATCTGTAATCACAGCACATTGGGAAGTGAAGGTGGGAGAACTGCTTGAGGCCAGGAGTTTGAAACCAGCCTGAGCAACATAGCAAGACCCCACGTCTAATAATAAAGAACTAAAAAATAATAATAATGCAAACACAAACACACACACACATCATACACAATAAAACACCAAGCTTCTGTCATAATATGCCTTATATTACCTAAAAGACCAAGAAAATATTAACTATACAGTAAGATAATTTGAGTTGAGTCATTCATTTTAAGTCAACAGTTGCTTGCTAGTGGTAGTAGCCTTTTAGCCAGAATTTTCTCTAGAGCTTTTCCTTGGTTATCTTTAGACACTTCACCGTGAAGTTAAAAAGTACAGAAGGTGCTATGAAAATTATCTACTACTGAGGTTTCTGATAGTTCCCATGAACTGTGCAATACTGCTATTTGTTAAATGTTCCGTGGCTCTGCTTGGATGCCATGTATTGTGGTGAATGGAAACAGAATTTGGAAACCAGCTGCCTGGATCAAATCCTTCTTTGCCACTTATTAGTAGTGCAACTTGGATTTCTTTGTGTTTCAGTTTCCTCATCTCTAAAAGGGAAATGACAATCATACCACACAGAGCTGTTACAAGGTTTCAACAAGTAAACACATTTAAACTACTTAGAAACAATGTCTGGAACATGTTAAATAGTATGCATTTACTAGTTTGCTATTGTTATCATCGTACAAATTAATATTATCAGAAGCCTAGAAGTTTTACTGGCAATTATTCTTGGGGCACTAGGCAAAGGAAAGAATGTTAGTCACACTTCATTTAAATGTCACCAGCAGGAAAGGTTACCTGCTAACAATTGGGAAATTGCCAAATATTTGTTCCTTTGATGACACATGTAAGAAACCTGTAAGTCCATGTGGCCTGAGCAAGATAATTACCAGAACAATTGCCTTGGGTGCTAAAAGTCAATAATTCAAAATAGTATCTCACAATTTTAAAATCTTCTGTGATCATTTGTAATTGAGAGTTTCTTCCCTGCAGATTTAAGATGACCTAACTTAAAATCAACAAACATTACCTTCTCCTGCCAATTGAACTGTACCCAGTGTTAAAAGCTACCTATCATGTAAAATCAGTTCACTTTTATTGAGTGTTGGCAATGTAATCATTCCTTCAAAATGCAATATATTTTATACAGAGAGAATTATTATACATGGCAAAAATGTAATTCCACTTCCTAAAAGTTTGCAGACTGTGAAGTATACATTATAAATCCTAATCATTCACTTATTTAATTTTGTTATTTTCTGAAGCTCATTTAAGTTGCATCTCAGATTACAATATAGGCTCTTATAGGCTCTGTTTTAAAATCTTCTTATAGGCTCTGTTGATTATTTTAAAACACATATAAATTCTGATAAACAATTTCCACAGAGCAAAGCAAAAAGCTACAGATATCACTTTCACTATGAGATAAATCCCATATGCTTTAATCTTTATATTATACAGTTATTGTCTTAGTCCATTTTCTGTGACTGTAACACAATACCACAGACTGGGTAATTTAACAAGAACAGAGGTTTATTTGGCTCACAGTTTTGGAGGCTGGGAAGTCCAAGAGCATGGTGTCAGCATCTAATGGGAGTCATCTCATTGTGAAAGGGTGGAAGGCAGATGCCCAGATACAAGATACAGGGAAGTGAGCCGAACTCATGCTTTTTATTAGGAACCCACTTGAGCAATGACTAACCCACTCCCATGATAATGGCATTAATTCATGAAGGCTGAGTCCTCATGCCCTCATCAACTCTTAAAGATTCCACCTCTCAACACTGTTACAATGGCAATTAAATTTCAACATGAATTTTGAAGGAGACATTCAAACCATAGCAGTTGTTTATCAAGAAAAACTCTATACCCAACAGAATTTAATAATTGCTTATTAAACAAAGAGAATTTTGTTTTAAAAAATATGCAATAAATACATGTACTTAATATTTCTGCATTTTTATTACTGAGCCAATTTAACACAAAATTAAGTTTAATCAATTAGATGAAAAAGACACTTTTTTTTCTTTTTTTTCAAGTTTTAAGTTCAGGGGTACATGAGCAGGATGCGCAAGCTTGTTACATAGGTAAATGTGTGTCATGGAAGTTCGTTGTATAGATTATTTCATCACACAGGTATTAAGCCTAGTACCCATTAGTTATTTTTCCTGATCCCCTCCCTCCTCCCACCCTCCCACCTTCCAGCAGGCCCTAGTGTGTATTGTTCCCCACTCTGTGTCCATGTATTCTCATCATTTAGCTCACACTTATAAGTGAGAACATGTGGTATTTGGCTTTCTATTCCTGTGTCAGTTTGCTAAAGAAAATATCCTGTAGCTCCATCCATGTCCCTGCAGAAGACATGCTGTCATTCCTTTTTATAGCTACATAGTATTCAATGGTGTATATGTACCACATTTTCTTTCCTTTTCTTTCCATGGTGTATATGTACCACATTTTCTTTATCAGCCAACATTTAGGTTGATTTCATGTCTTTGCTATTTTGAATAGTGCTGCAATGAACCTATGCATGCATGCATCTTTATAATAGAACAATTTATATTCCTTTGGGTATATACCCAGTAATGGGATTGCTGGGTCAAATGGTATTTCTGTCTCTAGGTCTCTGAGGAATCTCCACACTGTCTTTCACAATGGTTGAACTAATTTATGCTTCTGTCAACTGTAAAATTGCTCCTTTTTCTCCACAAACTGTCCAGCATCTGTTATTTTATGACTTTTTAATGATAGCCATTCTGACTGGTGTGAAATAGTATCTCATTGTAGTTTTGATTTGCATTTCTCTAATGATTAGTGATGTTGAGCTTTTTTTTCATTTAATTGTTGGCTGAATGTATATCTTCTTTTGAAAAGTGTCTGTTCATGTCCTTTGTCCACTTGTTTATCTAATTAGTTGTTTTTTCCTTGTAAATTTGTTTAAGTTGATTATAAATTCTGGATATTAGACTTTTGTCAGATGTTTAGTCTGTAAAATTTGTTTCCCATTCTGTAAGTTGTCTGTTTTCTCTGTTGACAGTTTCTTTTGCTGTGCAAAAGGTTTTTAGTTTGATTAGGCTCATTTATCAATTTTTGCTTTTGTTGCAATTGCTTTTGGCATTTTCATCATGGGATCTTTGCCCACACCTACGTCCTGAATGATATCACCTAGTTTTTCTTCTAGGGTTTTTATGGTTTTGGGTTTTACAGTTAAGTCTTTAATCTATCTTGAATTGATTTCTGTATATAGTGCAAGGAAGGGGTCCAGTTTCAATTTTCTGCATATGACTAGCCAGTTCTCCCAGAACCATTTATTAAATAGGAAATCCTTTCTCCATTGCTTGTTTTTGTCAGGATTGTTGAAGATCCGATAGTTGTAGGTGTGTGGTCTTATTTCTGGGTTCTCTATTCTGTTCCATTCATCTGCATGTTTGTTCTTGTACCAGTACCATGCTGTTTTGATTACCATAGCCCTGATGTGTAGTTTGAAGTCCAGTTGTGTGATGTCTCCAGCTTTGTTCTTTTTGCTTAGGAATGTGTTGGCTACTCAGGCTTTTATATGGTTCTGTGTGAATTTTAAAATAGTTTTTTTCTAGTTCTGTGAAGAATGGTACTTTAATGGGAATAGCATTGAATCTTAAATTTTTGGGGGTGGTATGGCCATTTTCACAATATTGATTCTTCCTTTCCATGAGCATGGAATGTCTTTCCATTTGTTTTTGTCATTTCTGATTTCTTTGAGCAGTGGTTTGTAGTTCTTGCGAAGGTCCTTCACTTCCCTCGTTAGCTGTATTCCTAGATATTTTAATCATATTGTGGCAATTGCAAATGGGAGCCCATCCTTGATTTGGGTCTTGGCTTCACTGTTGGTGTATAGAAATGCTAACAATTTTTACATATTGATTTTGTATCCTAAGACTGCTGAAGTTGCTTATTAGCTTAAAAATGGAAAACACACTATTTATTGATTTTTTTAAAATCCCCCAAAAAAGCTGATAATTACGTTGCTTGAAATATACAACTCAGAGTATTTTACTCAAAGATTTTGCTTTCCTTTTTTTTTTCTTTCTTTTTGAGACAGAGTCTTGATCCGTGGCCAGGCACCAGGCACCAGGCTGGAGTGCAGTGGCACAATCTCGGCTCACTGCAACCTCCGCCTCCCAGGTTCAAGCAGTTCTCCTGCCTCAGCCTCCCGAGTAGCTGGGACTACAGGTGTGCACCACCACGCCCAGCTAATTTTTGTATTTTTTTTTTTTAGTAGAAATGGGGTTTCACAGATTTTGCTTTCCTAATATTTCCTAAAATTATCAAGCTTCTAAATTACAAAATGGTACTCTGAAAATATTGTGAGACTTTTAATCAAATAAAAATAAAATCTCTATAAAAATACTATAAATTAATTTTTATGTGCATAATAATGTCTACATTAGTATAATTAACAAGATTCAATGAAAATATTGTTTCTAATTGGAAGTGACATGAATTCTATTGGAGACTAAGAAGTAGGTCAATCAACTGATTAGTAAATTCAGTCACTTTATCCTTATGGTGTTTGAAGTAGCTAGTAAAATTCAATACAAGACAATACTAGAGCAACCATGTAGTCTAATAGCCTTTGTTAAAAATGATGGATATTTGAGCATATTGGATAAATACACTGCTCTACTACCTAAGAACCAGAACTAAAATTAGTACAATATGACACCTTTGATAACTCTACGTTTTTTTTAAAACAACATCATCTTATACATACCAGAAGGTGGACATAATTATTTGTTATAAGTAAATGTAGGATTCATTTGTAAGAGAATATGGTTAAATAGTCATAACTATAATTGTACTTTCTGTAGTTAGTGACTATCTCAATATAGTCAAAAGGCTTATCTCAACTGATTTTGCAATCGATTCTGCATAATTCTATCCAATGAAGACCATTTCTCTTATAGGACTTTGCCTGTGAGTTTCAGCAATTACATCAGAGTAACTCTCAGCTGTGTCAGATACTATCCTTGTCACGTAGCTTCTTTGTCTGAAAAGCACTTAGACTATAAAGTTTAAAGGAAGCACTATGTTTTATATTCTAATTGATCACTGATTTGCCAAGCACTGTTTACTGAACTCTTTATGTAAAAAGCACTGTGTCAGCTTAAGGAGGACTATAAAAATCTACCTTGCCTAACAAGCTGGAGAGGCAAGTTAAATGCATGTGTACCAAGATGTCCTGGTTGATCCAACCTGAAGTGTACAGATAACAATTCTTCCCAGTACTACTGCTATTCCACTTCAGGGTTTAATTTGCATGAGTATTTGTATTGGAAGGACAGGGGACAGAAAGCTCTGGCTGGGTTCAAAATCTAGATTTACTCACTGTTTGTCAGATATGTGTATCTCTGGGTAAGTAATATTTATCTTCAATGCCAATGTCCTTATGTTTAACATGAGAGTAACAATAGTATATATTTTATAAGATTATAAATAGAATCAAATTAGATAACATGTATAAAATGCTTAGCATAGTGCCTGATAACTAATAAGTGAACAACAAATGTTGGTTACTTGAGGAAGTAGTTTCCCTAGTGTAAGTTTTCTCTAGGAGAGTGGTTGTTAAGCCTGAAGCTAAATAAATTGTTTTCAGATAAACTTTGTGAGATTTGAGGCCCAAACAGTACTGTTTGGAAGCTAAGGAAATAAAATCAGAGTCAGAGTTTGGGAGGGAGCAAGGTTTGCCCTTCTGCTTGGAACACAGTGTGGCCTGAGGAGTTGTGGTGACAATTGGCATTACATGGCTTTACAGTTTGGAGAGCACCAGGGGAGAAGTAATAGTAATATTCTCACAAGAGATGCCACTCCTAAGTGCCTTTTGGGAAGCAAAATTAAGGTGGATGGGAGAGAATATGGGGAACTGGTCCTGAGCAGATATGAGAAAACAAAAATTACCAGAAATGACTGGAGCTATTTAGACAAGGGAAGGCTATAAGCTCATTTGTATACTAACAGGCTGGTAGGGCCTAACAGCATTTGCCTCATTCATATATAAACACAATAAAATTATAAGGCAGCACATGCTAAGAGCGAATAAAGTAACCAAGATGAAACTTCACTATAAATGTCAGGGAGGAAGAGATCAGTGTGAGATAGGGCGTTCAAAGCTCCGAAACATCAGCTGGCCTTTGCAGACTGGTGGAAGCCAAGTTGTTTAGGGCAGGTCTTTAAGTAGGAAAGACAGGTGAGCCAAGGTGTGGAGCAAACACATGCTTGGGGCTTTGGAGACAACAATTGGAACAGGAGTTAGTGGGTGGTGTGTGCAAGAAAACAGTGGAGGAAAAGGTTAGAAAACTATTCTGGGATCATATCTGGATGGTGAAGGGAACTGGATTTGGTCCTGCAGGTGATGAAGAACTAGAGAAAAAAGATTTTGATTTGGGAAACCTACAGTGAACATAGTAATCGATAAAGTTAATCAGGCTTCACTTGTGGTATGGAATAGGAGAGATGCACAGGAGTATGTGAAAATGGTTAGACTCTTCCTAGATGAAGTGGGACAGTGATGAGAAGTATTATTATTTTGACATAACATGACTTACCACTTTCTTAAAAAGCATTTTGGGGGGAAGTAATTAAGAGAAGTATGGTCTTTTATTACTCCTCAATTTCCACTTAAAATTTTCTGATGATTACTACTCTGTGTTCTAATGGATACAGCTGTAGGCCACAGCTTGCTTGTTTGTAAGCTGCACAAGCACTCTTCATGATACACTCAAATTCCCCTGTTAATCTAATTCTCTCTCTCTCTCTCTCTCTCTCTCTGTGTGTGTGTGTGTGTGTCTAGGTCTAATTCAAACTTTTGCTTTGGAAATATAACTGCATTCTTACAATTATTTTAGGCATTTCAAACCCTGCATATTGATACATTTCTACATAATGGTATTTGTGATAGAACAATGTCAAACAAAAATGTAGTTTTCCCTTATTCAGAGTCCTACAAATTATTTCAAATAAGTTGGTAAAGCGATGTAATACTTTTGCGTGCTGCTAACCCAACTGACTGTTAATATAGGCCATTGGTTTACATCCTTCTTCCAATATTTGCCTAGAAAAAAAAATGTTATTCAACTTGAGCAATGGCTAGATTTTTCAAGGACATTCTTATAACTACAAATACTCACTTGAGCTTTTTAGCAAGATTCTCAGCAAAAGTCCATCATGATGCAGTAGGGTTTCCAGAAGCAAGTTCCAATTACAACCTGGCTGGGATAAGAGCAGTTTCAATTGACCCTCGGCTTTCAGTCCTCCAGCTGATGGAGTCCTTTCAAAATGCAAGATAAAGATGGAGTAATGAAGTTAATTTATCTATGAAATTAATAGCCTTAAAGTACAGATGTAATGCTAACTCCTTTAAATGTCAATTCTTCCCAGATTACTCTGAAAATGCTTTCATGCTTACTTACTTTAGGGTTGCCTGGGGAAGGAATTACATTTAATCTCAACTAGCTAAAAGCAAATTAACATTTGGTAGTCTGCCAAATTTAAAACTGATACAAAATACCCATGCCTATATTTCATGGAACTATGTCTGTTTTTGTTTAGTAGAGAAAAGAAAAATTATTTATGCATTTATTTTGAATGCATTCATTTGTTCATTCACCAAATATATGAATGCCTACTGTGTGCTATTAACTCCTTTCATTATTAATGGAAAGAAGTTCCGATGGGTTTGGCTAGTTTGTAATTTGCTATGTGCTGTGATTGAAGATGAAAAAAAAATTCTGTCAAGGGTCAACCATAATCTAATTATTTAATATGTAAAGCCTTATATCGACATGTAATTATCAGAACCTCTGCAGTTACACTATTACCTACTTGGGTAATCATTTCATCAAAGGGAAAGAATTCCAAGGCAAATACGCTTTTGCTTGAAAAATTATCATCAGTGTTGAACAGAAAATAGAAATCAGGTCTCTCACATCACCACTTTCATTTACCAATGAATCAGCAGGAGAGCAAAGAAACTGATAACATTATTTACTTTTCCCTTCTAAAATCTAGAAATCTAAAATTTAAATTCTCTAACAGTCACAAAACAGGAAATCAACTTACAAGGAGAACAACAACAAAAGAAGGCAGGAAATGGTTAAACTCAATCTGGTGACAGCCTCAAGAATGTGGGCATCCTGGTCAACATGGCGAAACCCCATCTCTACTAAAAATACAAAAAAATTAGCTGGGCATGGTGGTGCGTGCCTGTAATCCCAGCTACTCAACAGGCTGAGGCAGGAGAATTGCCTGAACCCAGGAGGCGGAGGTTGTGGTGAGCCGAGATCGCGCCATTGCACTCCAACCTGGGTAACAAGAGCAAAACTCCATCTCAGAAAAAAAAAAAGAAAGAAAAAAGAATGTGGGAATAGAGCAGCAGGGGAAGGGAAGGTGGACTGAGCAATGTAGAGGTGAGAATGGGAGCATCATATACTTCAGGGTGGAAAGTAATGCAGAGCAAAGGGTATCACTGAGAGAGGCAACTTGCAGCATTATCATCAGCACATGCGATTTACTGTGTGGTGAGCCATCCAGTTATCAACACAGTCTAAACTAGTAGCTTTCAAAGCTTGGGCCCCAAACCAGCAGCATCAACCCCACCTGAGAACTTGTGAAAAATGCTAATTCTCTAGCCTCATCCCATCAGAAATTCTAGAGTGATGGGTATGGGCGAGGTGGGAGCAGGGCAGAAATCTGTGTTTTAACAATCGTTCTCGAGGAGATTCTGATGCATGCATGGAAAGGCTTGAGAGCCACTGTTGCAGGCAGTGCTTTCTGAAGCACAGGCAGTAGGGGTAGGACCAGTTAGCATCCTCTTTCTTGCCTCTGCCTTTGTGCCATACAGGTCCACTTTAGCTGCACCTACAATAGGCTAAATGTTTGTGTCCCGCCTCCTCAAAATTGATATGTTGAAACCCTAATTAATCCCAATATATCTGGCAATGGGGACTTTGGGAGATAACTGGGTCAGGAGAGTGGAGACTCTATGAATGGGATTACAGTCCTCATAAGAAGAGGCCGGAGGGTTAGCCTGACCTCTTTCTGCATGAGGATACAAGAGGTTTGCTATGAGAAACCTGGAAGAAGGCCTTCATGAACATCCAACTATACTGTATCTTACCTTAGACTTTCAGCCTCCAGAACCATGATAAATGTTTGTTAAGCCACCCAGTCTATGGTATATTTGTTATAGCAGCCAGAGCTGAGATACCATCCTTGCAATGAACTCCCTACAGTCGTTTATCTTTATATTAATCCTATTCTTCCTTTAATTTGCAGCAAAATTTTCACTGTCCCTGTGAAGTGTTCACTAAAAATTTCTCCTCACAGTGGTAAGCTTACACATTTTAGCACTTTATTATTTAATCAATTAAAGTTTTATCTGTTCAATTCACCCAGATTCAAACTTTGTGAAGACACTTGCTTTATATCCCAAAGCTTCCTTAAGTGAATTAAGCACATTTAAAGGCTTTCTAAATGTTAACTAATTGATTTTTTTCTGCTCATAAATGAGTAGGCACACTTAGAGAAAAAAAAAAAAAATGAAGAGGACGCTTTGCCGGAAGGCTGGCTTAAACAAAATGAGAAGAATCAAAGACACAAAATGAAAAAGTCTCAGAACACCTCCCCCTTGGCTTGGAATGGTGTTTGGAACATCTCATAACCTTATGATGCACAAAATCTGTCCACTTGTGCTTGAACTTTGGACCAACTCGGGCTTCCCATTTAAAACTCTGATAACATATCTCAAATTGGAGTAACTCCTTAGGCAACTGGTGAGGCATTGTTAGCTAGGAAACCTCCTACCTTGGGTGGGTGGTAAAGAGAGAAGAAGGGTGTTAGTAAACTCTAGGGCCAGAGGAATTAAATCTATCAGTTCTGAACATCCCAGGAGTTCTGAATTACTTTTGCAGATTAGTCTGGGTCTGGCTTTTGCAGTAGTCCCAAATATGGTACCAAAGGAATAATTTACTAGGTGATCCCTTTGGACTAAAAATCTAGAGCAGATCCTCACAATGGTTGTCCCTACTTCCATCCTAAACCCTAAACCCTAACTTCTAAATGCTCCCTTGGGGTTCAATGGATGAAAACTTCTACTTGGTAGTAAGTTGTACATTAAAATTGACTTGGGTTTTGAACATTTCCTACCTATATGTTATGCTTGAGTTTTGCTAACGGGAAGATCCCATTTGGCTGGAGTGTAGAAAGGAAGGAGACTCTTTGAGAGATAGTCTGAAGAAGGAGCCAAGAGCTAGATCATGGAGGGCCACAATATCTCAAGGTGTGGATTTTAGACTCATTGGAGAGTTTAAGGCAGAGGGGATTCCTGATCTGGTTGCAGTGCAGTGAATGGATTGGAGGTCGTTAGTGTTTTTGCTTAGCCCTTCAGTCATGAAATAAAATGATATGAATGTCATTTTATACCACTGTATCTGAATACCTGATTATAAATAAAATCTCTCATTTACCAGATGGAAAGCTGTTTGTTGACATGTACCTC
This sequence comes from Callithrix jacchus, assembly GCF_049354715.1. NCBI lineage: Eukaryota > Metazoa > Chordata > Mammalia > Primates > Cebidae > Callithrix > Callithrix jacchus. Next base: position 116,205,494 of record NC_133503.1, on the reverse strand, counting down.
AATTCTTGGATCTTTCAACTTATCACAGATTTTGAAATGTACAGTAGAATGACTCACTATGAGGAGAAATAAAATAGTACAAACATTCTTCAATCACCAAGCTCTGAGTAATAAATGCATTGAGGAATCTGTGTTGGGCATATGGAGAAGCATATGCTCCCTCAGCCTTTGAGCTGGTAGAGCTGTGAAAGTGAGATTAGCCTTACAAAAATGACAGAAAGGGAAATTTTATATATATACATGTATGTATGTATCAAATATATACATGTTGAATTCCACTATAATACAAAGAGGGGAAAATTTTTATATAAATCCGATAGAACTCATAACGACAGGATGAATTTATGGCTGGGTTGTACTCAGCTTATATCCAGTAAGTGCTGTATTGCTGGGTCACAAACTAGCCTAAAGAATTTTGAAATTCCAAGTAGTAATGGGGTCCAAGCATTATCAGTTTATGAAACTATCAATCTATTCTTATAAAATCTTTGTGAAAAATCTAAGCTACATTCAGGTATGTTTATGAAAACTCATCAATTAGTTGCCATACTTTCTTCAATTTTTTTGGTATATACTCATGCTGCAATAGAATGTTTAAACAGAATCTTAGCCATTATCAGTCCATACTGCCCTGCCTTCCAGCTTGATATGAGGTAAGGCTAGGGCCAAGAGAAGGCTCTGCAGTAGGTTCAGACTGAGATATGAGTATCCTTATTGCTCAGGTCACATGACCATGGGATACATTGTTCCTACCATTTATATATCATGCAGAAGCTGCAAGACTAGCAGAAAATTGGAATGGACTCCAAAATTCACAGCTTGGGAATGACACACAGTGGTGCTGGAACACTGTCCCTCAAGACTTGATATTTACTTTGAACCAACAGTCATTATATGGTACTGTTACCCTAACAGACAAACTACATAGGTCTGAGAGACAAGGGGTGAAAATAGGAGCAGCCCCTCCCACCAAAGATTCTGATTATCCACTTGGCAAATTGGTGCTTGCTTTTTTTTTTGAGACGGAGTTTCGCTCTTGTTACCCAGGCTGGAGTGCAATGGCGCGATCTTGGCTCAACACAACCTCTGCCTCCTGGGTTCAGGCAATTCTCCTGCCTCAGCCTCCTGAGTAGCTGCGATTACAGGCATGTGCCACCATGCCCAGCTAATTTTTTGTATTTTTAGTAAAGACGGGGTTTCACCATGTCGACCAGGATGGTGTCGATCTCTTGACCTCATGATCCACACGCCTCGGCCTCCCAAAGTGCTGGGATTACAGGCTTGAGCCACCGCGCCCGGCCAAATTTGTGCTTTCTATGCCAATATCTATAAACTCTGAAGAAGCAGAGGTTCTGGTTTCCATGGTGGGGTGGGATGCAGGTATACACACCTCTACCAGGGACCATTTAGGATTCCACTAAATCTAAACTTATAGTGGCCATCTGGTCATTTTTAGCTCCACATGCCAGCCGTCTATCAGGAAAAGAAAGGAGTTACTATGCTGGCAAGGGTGATTAACCCTATTTATCATGAGAAGCTGGGCTTGCTACTGCATAAGGGGAACAGGGAGGTGTATCTGTAACTCAAGAGATTCACCAGGGCATCTCTCAATGCTTTTATGACTGACAATAATCACATACAGAAGACTTCAGTAACCAAGTCTGATAAGGGAATGGCAAACAGAAGTTCAGCACCTCGAGGATGAAGATCTCAGTGACCCTTCCCAGCAAATAACATAAATCAGTAGAGATAATGGCCAGTGATGAGGGAAAGATGGAATAGGTGGTGGAAGAATATAATAACGAATATGACTTGCAGATTCAGAAATATCTAGAGCAAGGGGTACTGTAGCCTGTCCTACTAAGTCCATTATCATTAAATTTACATAGATAAGTAAATTGTAAGCAGCTATGACCCTGAAGAATCAATGATGGAATTCAGGGAATCTAACATAGGGAATAAGCAGACCTCGGTAATGTAAAGGGTAGGGCCATAGAAGACATTGTCAATGACCCCATGTATTAGTCCATTATCACATTGCTTAAAATAACTACCTGAGACTGGGTAAGTTATAAAGAGGTTTAACTGACTTCTAGTTATGCATGGCTTGGAAGGCCTCAGAAAACATACAATCATGGCAGAAGGCAAAGAGAAAGCAAGGCATATCTTATATGGCAGCAGGAGAGAGCGAGCAGGAGGAGAACTGCCAACACCTTTAAAACTTTAGATCTTATGAGAACTCACTGTCATAAGAACAGTGTGGGGGAAACCACCCCCATGATCCAATCACCTCTCACCAGGTCCCTCCCTTGTCATGTAGGGATTACAATTCAAAATGAGATTTGGGTGAGGTCACAAGGCCAAATTATATCACCCCACATGCTGTTGCCCTTATCTCTCAGTTCACACTAGCCTGACTTACATCTGTTAGAGTCTGCATGTCTTGTACCTTTTAGCAAGACAGGTTGCAAGAGCCAGGAATTAACACCATCAGAGTGACCCTCAACCAATGACTGAGAAGAGTTGGTGTATGAATACCTCAGCACCCTTGCTCCTTTACTAGGATAACTCTGAAACATATATTTTATACTGGTTCTCAGAATTTTCCCCAGAGGTTTAAGTTCTGGTCACTCCTATGGTAGTTAGCTTGATTACACCATTTTTTATTTGCTCTCTTCTTCTCTTTGTATCATTTACCCACTCCTCTTCCAGTATTTCTTCCACTTAAAAAATAAACTACATTTATTTGAATCCTTATCTCGGGGTTTGCTGCTTGGAGAAATTCAAAATAGGATGTGTATGAGGGCATTTAGTGTTCCTCTCACTTAATCCTTGTTTCAGGAATATTGAGAAACTAGTCCAAGCTAATAAGTATGTCTACTGGACTTGGAACGTAGATCTCTCTGACTTCAAACCCATGCTCATTCCATTACTCCACTTTTTCTCCCATTCAAACTGATTGATATTTGGTGCATACGTTGTAGTTTCCAGCATTGAGAATGTCTGGCTTTATTCAACCCCCTGACTGACAATACCATGTTTTTGACCCAAAATCAATTATGTTTTCTCAAACCTTATTCTCAAATTGGAGCATGCTATTCAAGGTATCTAGAAATTGATTTCAACCAGATGATTCTTGGCAAGGGTTACTGGGTGAAGTTTATACCAGAGATCATAAGTTATATGATTCAGAGAACCAAGGCAAGGGCATAACTAAAGAGACACTGAGGATAAAAGCCCTAATATGGGAAAACACAGGGAGAAGGGAAGTCCCCATATTGCCGTTGTTCTACTCTTACTTTCCCATAATGTATCCTTCAAAATCTTTCTGGGGAAAGAAGTAAAGACAAATTTTTAAAGCAATTGTGTCATCTTTCTCTAGGAAGATAATTTTAGTGTCTAAGAAAAAAATGTTGAGAGGAACCTGAAATATTTTATTTTTCACTTTAACCAGAAGTGTATAAACTATACATAGTTATAGGACTGAAAATGTCTGCATATGTTTCAATCTCTATAATGGGTATAGCCAAATCTCTATCATATTTGTATTTAAAGATGATTTAATAAGTAGATATCAGATAGAACTCACCTGCACATTTACATACAGAACTTGCCTTGTATTTATTTATATTATTATGCTTTCAGTTCTGGGATCTATGTGCAAAATGTACAGATTTGTTACATAGGTATATATGTGCCATGGTGGTTTGCTGCACCCATCAACCTGTCATCTACATTAGGTATTTCTCCTAATGCTATCCCTTCCCTGGCCCCTAAACCCCCAACAGGTCCTGGTGTATGATGTTCCCCTCCCTGTGTCTATGTGTTCTCATTGTTCAACTCCCAGTTATAAGTGAGAACATGTGGTGTTTGGTTTTCTGTTCCTGTGTCAGTTTGCTGAGAATGATGGTTTCCAGCTTTATCCATGTCCCTGCAAAGGACATGAACTCATCATTTTTATGGCTGCATAGTATTCCATGGTGTATATGTGCCACATTTTCTTTATCCAGTCTATCATTGATGGGCATTTGGGTTGGTTCCAAGTCTTTGCTATTGTGAACAGTGCTGCAATAAACATAGGTGTGCATGTGTCTTTATAGTCAAATGATTTATAATCTTTGGGTATATACCTAGTAATGGGATTGCTGGGTCAGATGGTATTTCTTGTTCTAGATCCTTAAGGAATTGCCACACAGCTGTCCACAATTGTTGAACGAATTTACACTCCTACCAACAGTGTAAAAGCAACCCTATTTCTCCACATCCTCTCCAGCTTCTGTTGTTTCCTGACTTTTTAATGATCACCATTCTAACTGATGTGAGATGGCATCTCATTGTGGTTTTGATTTGCATTTCTCTAATGACCAGTGATGATGAGCTTTTCTTTGTATGTTTGTGGGCCACATAAACATCTTCTTTTGAAAAGTGTATGTTCATATCCTTCACTCACTTTTTGATGGAGTTGTTTTTTTTCTTGTAAATTTGTTTAAGTTCTTTGTAGATTCTGGATATTAGCCCTTTGTCAGATGAATAGATTGTAAACGTTTTCTCCCATTTTGTAGTTTGCCCGTTCACTCTGATGATAGTTTCTTTTGCTGTGCGGAAGCTGTTTTGTTTAATTAGATCCCATTTGTCAATTTTGGCTTTTGTTGCCATTGCTTTTGGTGTTTTAGTCATGAAGTCTTTGCCCATGCCTATGTCCTGAATGGTATTGCCTAGGTTTTCTTCTAGGGTATTTGTGGTTTTGGGTCTTACATTTAAGTCTTTAATCCATCTTGAGTTAATTTTTGTATAATGTGTAAGGAAAGGGTCTAGTTTCAGTTTTCTGCATATGGCTAGCCAGTTTTCCCAACACCATTTATTAAATAGGAAATTCTTTCCTCATTGCTTGTTTTTGTCAGGTTTGTCAAAGATCAGATGGTTGTAGACGTGTGGAGTTATGTCTGCGGCCTCTGTTCTGCTCCATTTGGTCTATATATCTGCTTTGGTACCAGAGCATGCTGTTTTGGTTACTGTAGCCTTGCAGTATAGTTTGAAGTCAGGTAGCATGATGCCTCCACCTTTGTTCTTTTTGCTTAGGATTAGTCTTGGCTATATGGGCTTTTTGTTAGTTCCACATGAAATTTAAAGTAGTTATTTTCTAGTTCTGGAGAGAAAGTCAATGATAGCTTGATGGGGATAGCATTAAATCTACAAATTACTTTGGGCAGTATGGCTATTTTCACAATATTGATTTTTCCTATCCATGAGGATGGAATGTTTTCCCATTTGTTTGTGTCCTCTCTTACTTCCTTGAGCAGTGGTTTGTAGTTCTGCTTGAAAAGTTCCTTCACATCTCTTGTCAGTTGTATTCCTAGGTATTTTATTCTCTTTGTAGCAATTGTGAATGGGAGTTCACTCATGATTTGGCTCTCTGTTTGTCTGTTATAGGAATGCTTGTGATTTTTGCACATTGATTTTGTATCCTGAGACTTTGCTGAAGTTGCTTATCAGCTTAAGGAGATTTTGGGCTGAGATGATAAGGATTTCTAAATATACAGTCATATCATCTGCAAATAGAGACAACTGGACTTCCTCTCTTCCTATTTGAATACCTTTATTTCTTTCTCTTGTCTGATTGCCCTGGCTAGAACTCCCAATACTATGCTAAATAGGAGTGGTGAGAGAGGGCATCCTTGTCTTGTGCCAGTTTTCAAAGGGAATGCTTCCAGGTTTGCCCATTCAGTATGTTATTGACTGTGGGTTTGTCATAAATAGTTCTTATTATTCTGAGATACATTCCATCAATACCTAGTTTTTTGAGAGTTTTTAGCATGAAGGGGCGCTGAATTTTATCGAAGGCCTTTTCTGTATCTATTGAGATAATCATGTGGCTTTTGTCATTGGTTCTGTTTGTGTGATGGGTCACATTTCTTGATTTGCATATGTTGAACCAGGCTTGCATCCCAGGGATAAAGCTGACTTGATTGTTGTGAATAAGCTTTTTTTTTTTTTTTTTTTTGAGATGGAGTTTCGCTCTTGTTACCCAGGCTGGAGTACAATGGCACGACCTCAGCTCACCACAACCTCTGCCTCCTGGGTTCAGGCAATTCTCCTGCCTCAGCCTCCTGAGTAGCTGGGATTACAGGCACGTGCCACCATGCCCAGCTAATTTTTTGTATTTTTAGTAGAGACGGGGTTTCACCATGTTGACCAGGATGGTCTCGATCTCTTGACCTTGTGATCCACCTGCCTTGGCCTCCCAAAGTCCTGGGATTACAGGCTTGAGCCACCGCACCCAGCCGTGAATAAGTTTTTTAATGAGCTGCTGGGTTCTGTTTGCCAGTATTTTATTGAGGATTTGATGAACATCGATATTCACCAGGAATATTGGCCTGAAATTTTCTTTTTTGTTGTTGTGTTTCTGGGGTATGAAAAAAAAACTCCTGCAGCTAGCTCAGTGTCTGCCCAAATGGCCACCAGTTTTGTGTTTAAAACCCAGGGCTCTGGTGGTGTAGGTACCCAAGGGAATCTCCTGGTCTGCAGGTCATGAAGACCATGGGAAAAGCATAGTATCTGGTCCAGAGTGCACCATTCCTTATGGTACAGTCCCTCACAGTTTCCCTTTGCTAGCAAATGGAGTTCTCCAACCACTGGCATTTCCCAGGTGAGGCGATGCCCCACTCTGCTTCAACTTGTCCTCCGTGGGCATCACACACTGTCTAAGCAATCCCAATGAGATAAGCCGGGTACCTCAGTTAGAAATGCAGAAATCACTGGCCTTCTGTGTTGATCTCCCTGGGAGCTACAGACTGTAGCTGTTCCTATTCAGCCATCTTGCCAGCCACATCCCTTGATTTTTTTTAAGAACTTTGTCCACTAATGTGGATTGATGCTTTTAAAGAATCATATTTTTTTCAAGGTTGGTTGTATCTACACTACCTGGTATATGACTAATATTAGATTCCAGCCATCAGTTTTTGGCTCTCTCCAATCAATATTACATGAATTACTAAGACATTCGACAATACTGAATCACCCAGCCATTCTTTTGAGAAGCACAAGTTATCTTCCTGGAGCCATTGACTTATTATCGGTCCCTGTCTATCAGATAATGAACTGTTACGGGGAGTTCAGGAAAAGTCTCCCCTAGCATCACATTCCTGACCCAGTGAGAAAGTGGTTCAATATTGCTTCTACTTTATTATACTTGAAGTAAGTCCCTTCACATGTTTAGATAATTGATCAACTTGCCACTTTCTGAAATATATAGCTGTTTACTAATAGCAGTTATGAATGATAGTTTAGTATTTATGTGATAAATATCACTGAGGCACTTGAGCTCATGGAGTCATCATGACCCTACCATGACAGTATCTCAGAAGTGAAGGGAAGAAGATGTTTTAAGATGGGGGAAGTAGACCATAAGATTGCATGCTGTCTTCTAGAAGATAATAAGACAATAAGATTGTATTGTGTTTAAGTCTCAACATCCTCCCCAAAATATAAACTGTTTTATATAAGGGGAAACTCAACTGAAGCACCCATAGGCTAACTTTCCAAAACCGCAAAACTGGACAAGTATGCAATCCAATGTGAAAACCTATAGCTGTTTCCTATCATCACATTGCTGGCTTCATCTCCATATTCTTAATTATGTAATATATTAAGCCATGACAGAAAACACGTAAACCTTAATATATTTAGGTCTATATGGTAAATACCTAGCTCAGTTGACATTTTCATTTTTTAAAAATAGACACTGACTTCCCTCTGAAAATTGTTTCAAAGATATAGCTGCTTGTCCATCCACACTCTGGAACAGCCATCTAAGATCTCTGCTGTTTAAAAGCTCTAGTTAATTCTCCCCTGGCTGTTGGTGCTATGTCAACACTTGGCACCTCATCAGAGCACAGTCTTTCTAAGCTCTTTTCCTCAGCCCTGCAGAGCAGTTTGTCAGCAGCAGTTGAGAGACCAAAAACTCATTTTGTCTTCCTCCTTAAATGTTCTCTCCTAAGGATACTAGTAGTTACCTCCTCATTAAGACTATGCTTCCCATGCCTGGGCCTTAGCACACAGATCAAATGTTCCTACTATTTAATATAGCACTTATGCAATACAATACTTAATATAGCACTTAGGGGACACAATACTAGTGTGAATTTTTTTATTCATTCATTCATCCAACTAATATTTATTGTTTAACTTGTATATGCTAAACCATGGACACATAAAAGTAAGCAAAAAGCAGAAATTCCTTATTCTTATAGAATTTACTGGAGGATACATATGTAGTTTAAGTGATCACACAAATAAAGATAAAATGACAATTATAAAAACTCAATGAAAGAGAAGCAAAAATGCTATTAGAAGATGTGCTAAAAAGGAAGTGAACTAGTCTTGCTAGTTCACCTCAGTTGCTAAAATCTTCTCTGCAGAAGTCATATTTGGGCTGAGAGATGAAGATAAGCTGGCATTACCTATGTGAAGGAGAAAGACATTTTAGTGAATGGGCAAAGCATATGCAAAAATCCTGTGGCAGAAAGGAACATGGCATAGAAAGAACATGTAAATGGGTTAATGTGTGGAAAGTAGAGTTCACATAGTAGTGGTTATCAGAAGAGGGTTGAGAAGTGGGTAAGAGTCACATCTATGTAGATATTATAGAAGATGCTAGTTTTTTATACATACTTAAGGATAAAAGTGAATTCATGGAAGGTAAGCCATAAGTATGCCATGATAAAATTTGAGTTTTGGAAACAGATTTGGGATTGAGAAAACTCTTGCTATGGTTGGAAAATATTAGAAATGGAAGTCAACATGTACACAGGAAGAATGCTAGTGGTCACTGCAGTAGTTAAGAGACAGATGATGGTAGTTTGGACTAAGGTGAAATTGGTACCATGGATAGTAGATATGAGAAGTTAAAATTAGTGAGACTTAGTAATGGATTGGGTATGTAGGAGAGAAAAAAGGTTAAGACAGATACCATAGTGTGCTTTCACAGACTTGTTCAAGAAAGAATGCTATCCTAGTTAATTATGATATGTTGCATTATAATGCCTTTTATCATTTTCTAAACTTTCCTCTTCATTTGGTTTAAAAGAATATTTTCAGGTCCTCCTTAGCTAAGTATGTCATAACTGTACACTGAGTCCAAGAAGTATAATTGGTGTGAGTAAACAGCCCATTCATTTTAACTGCTAATTTTCTTTTACAGTAACAACAGGATGCTTTGATTTATGGCCCGTCCATTTTGAGCTGTATATATTTCTTTCCACTAGGCTTTTTGTTTCTACTCTGCCTCTATTCAATGTAATCCTGTTTTGGATTTATACACATATATTTTCCTCCCTAAACATATTACGTTATCTTTGGTTTCATTATTTTCATATTACATGCAATATGTCTTAATATCATGAAGGAACTTAGTAATTTATTCATCTATTTGCTTACTTATTTGTACCTACAGATTATTTCAGAAAGAATTTAAGTCAGCTTTTAGCAATATTACATAAACTAAGATAATTAAAAGTGGTTAGAAGAAAAAAAACAAAAATGATTCATTTGTAATCATGAAAAGTGAGATTACAAATAATGTGAAAATGTAGAAACAGCAGTATGGACCATACATTTATCTACAAGCTTACTAGAGAAAACAGTAAAATGGATAAAAATACATTTTTTCATGTTCTCCTAGAACCCTGGGAATAGAGTTTAGAGGAGTTTATTTTAGGGAAATTAAATATATTTTCAAAGGAGTAGGTAAAATGTACTATATTCATTGTCCCTAGCAGTGGTATAGGCTAACATTGTGAGTTGATTAGAAAGGATAATCAGTTTCATACTAGATTAAACTAAGACATGTGGAAAATGTATTAATCTCATGGTTAAGTTCCTTCATGATATTAGCTACTTCAGTCACCTCTTCTCTCAGCCTTCCTCTTTACCAAAAGATAAGCCTAATATATTTTTCATTTGTCATCATCCAACCCCTACATTTTCTTGAACAGTTCATTTTAGTTGCTAAAGTGAAGAATGGAATTTTGAAGGATAATTTGGGGGTGAAAGACTCATATAGACAGCTGATACAGGTGAGGGAAATGAATGGAAAGGTGAGATTTTTAAGCTCACATAATGGTGGTCTAGGAATCCCCATTGTAATGTCTGGTAAATGCAAATAAATAACTTTAGTTATTTTAAAACTGCTTTTATTGCTGTCCTGGGTTCCTCTGATTGTACAGTGCTCTGAGCACATTGGATGACAAATCACAGGGAACATGTCTTTCTAAGATTATATGGACTTAGTTGAAAATATGACTCTTAATGGGCAAGGGTGATAACGGGGAGAGTCCTCCTACTATTCCTTGTATGGAGATTTTAGAAAGAAAAAGGAGAGAACCAAAGATATTCCAAGAAAGGAAACTGCAAAAATAAAGGGCTGAAACTGAAAATAAGCAACAAATTAAATATTAAAAATATGGAATAACTAAGTCTTAAAGACACAAGAGGAGACTGACTTAACTGGAGCAGAGAAAACTCTCCAGGAAATAAGCAAGAAAACTCTCCAGCAAGTAAGCCAGGAGAGACAGTGTGGGTGAAGCAGAAGCTACTACAGATTTCTGAGAGAGAGAGAGAGAGAGAGAGACATAATGAAAACAGCGTTTTAAACTCAAAGCTAGAGATGCAGAACTGGAAATCATCTGTATAGAGGCTACAGGTTAAGCAATGTGAATAAAGGAGAAATCAAAGAAAATACATTTTCTTTCTGCTTTTAAAAAATGTATTCATAATTAATAAAATTAAATTATACTCATTATAAAAATTTGGAAAAAATAGACAACTATACAGATGAAAATTAAAATTGCTTGCAATCCTACCACCCAGAGGTAAAAACTATAAAGCCACAGCTATACATCCTTTCAATATTTATTTTTCTATATGTACTTTTTTATGTTCTAAATATGGCAGTATAGCATAGTTCAATACTTACCAATGATGTCCTACTTTCCAATAATTGTTAATTCCCTGTAAAACAAGAGTTGTCTCACCCAGCAAGTTTGGGGAATCTGCATACTTGATGCATTCTTTGGAGATTGTCTTAGTTCATTTTGTGCTGTCATGATGTAATAACACAGACTGGATAATTTACCAAGAAGAAAGATTTATTTTTCACAGTCTGGAGGCTGGGAAGTACAAGATCAAGGCACCAGCATCTGGTGAGGCCATCTTGCTGCGACCTCACATGGCAGAATAAGAGCAAGATGAAATGAACCCACTCCTCTAAGCCTTTTTTATAGTAATATTAATCCATTTAAGAGGGCAAAACCCACATGACATAAATAACTTCCATTAGACCCTACCACCCAACACAGTTGCATTGGGATTTTATTTGCAACACATGAATTTTGGAGGACTCATTCAGACCACAGCAGAGCTAAACACTATACACTAGCACATCAGAGGCCCTACAAAGTTAAATCACAAAAAAGACTTTACATAATTAGTAACTACCAATCTTATTTGTGCAGTAGAATGATTTTACATGCACACCTGTTAACATCACCCTGAACTGCTCTTCCCTTTGAAACATGGAGATGTGGTTGTCAAGAGCTTAAGCTTTAGAATGGAACAGGCCTGGGTTCAGCCTGGCTTCCAATTTTGTTCTCTCCAGAATGTTGCTACCTACATAGCACTTTGCTCTTCATAAAAGAAGCACCCGAGTACTTACTTCACAGAACTAGTGTGAGGTTTAAAAAAGACAATGTATGTAAAACACTTACCACTGTGTCTGATACACACTTATCACTCTAAAAACTGGGTTGGCTTTGGTAATATCATAATTATTAACCTGAATTTTCCTCCTATCTACCACAATTATTTCCCTATGTCATTATTTTTCAAAACCCAGCCCTTTAATCGCTCCACGTTAGTCTATGCCACTATCCCATAACTGAATTGTCTAATGCTATACTGGAGAACATTTATTTCCATTTTTTCTTTTATAAATAATGCTCTGATTGATATCTTCATATATAAAACTTTGTCAGCCTCTCTGATTAATTGCTTAGAGTTGACTCCTAGAAAGAGAATTGTTAGATAAAAGGGCAAAAATATTTTTAAGTTTTTAATACATATTACTAAACTGCCCTTATGAAGGCTTGCATAAAATTGTATTTCCACTATGAGCTGAATAGTCATTTCCATGTCCTAGTCTTTGTGTTAGGATAATAGTGGAGATGGGTTGCTAAACAGAAGCAGAAAGAAAAGAAATATACATTTTTGCTTTCTGTAGATATAGAAAAGAGAAAGAAGTTAAATATAAGAATTAGTGTTTGAAAAATAAGCCCATTTTCATGCTGACTTCCAGGACTCCAGCTGGGTTGATGTGAGCAAGCTTGGAAGTGGAAGTCTTATAGAGCTACGCCTAAAAGGGAATAACTCCAGTGGTTCCAGATGTAAGATAAAAGTGGGCAGTAAAATAGGTTAAAGTAAATGTGATAATAACAGGGAGACCAGATATATTTATAAATTTAGGAACTCATCAAATGACACAGCTTGTTTGCTTGACTCACTGTAAGAGATCCAGTCATTTGTTATTTTTGCAACAACGAACACTAGGGAGTTGGGTATTTATATTTATTACATTAATTCCTACTGAAATAAAATGTATTTATGTGCAAGATAGCAAGATGTATTTACACACAAGATGACAGAGTATTGAGATTATTCCATTTCTAGGACTCAACCATAAAGAATTAATCAGAAATGTAGACAAAGTTTTATATGTAAATGAAATAATAACAATACATTAAGTTGGGTGTGGTGGCTCATGCCTGTAATCCCAGCACTTTGGGACGCTGAGGCGGGCAGATCACCTGAGGTCAGGAATTGGAGACTAGCCTGACCAACATGGAGAAACCCAGTCTCTACTAAAAATACAAAATTAGCCAAGTATAATGGCACATACCTGTAATCCCAGCTAACTCAGGAAGCTGAGGCAGAAGAATCGCTTGAACCCGGGAGGCGGAGGCTGCGGTGAGCTGAGATCTCACCTTTGCACTCCAGCCTGGGCAACCATAGCAAAACTCCATCTCAAAAACAAAACAAAACAACAACCAAAAAAAAAAAAAAATACATTGAGGTCCTTAAAGATTGAGTCTTTGTCTCATTAATTTTGGATTTTTCATCACCCATATAGAAATAGGCACACATTAGGCAAACAGTATGAGTTTGTGTCTAGGGAAACTTTTGTATATGAGGTTTTCACACCCTATACTTATAGGTGACAATCCTGTTTTTCAAGCGAGAGATATAGTCAGCTTATATGGTGAAAGAGCTGATAGTGTATTTCCAAAATAAATCAAGAATATATGGTGATTAACAATATCTCCTTTAGCTATACATGGTATTTTTATTCTCAGATACCAAGGAGAGGTACTTTCCAATGATATATTTAGCAAGAAATCAAAGTGCCATTTCACATAATGCCACAAAATGCCATCAGATTACTCTGGAAGCACATTTCATACTTTAAATGATTTTTCTTGTTTTTAAGTGCTGTTAATTAAATAATAAAAGTGAAAGATATTACTCATAATTTTAAAAGTTACTTCTCTCTCAACTTCCACCTAAGGCTCTGAGTTAGTCACATGTCTATGTTTGATAATTACCTTGAGAACTGTCAAATCCCCAGTCACAGATCAAGAAAGACAAGTTTTAAAATAGAACTAAATTCCAAAAATTTACAGTTTTCCATTATGTTACAAAAGTTATAAGCTAGTAGAATAATTGTGAGGCTCATGCCTTGGATTCTTGAGCTAAGAAAAGAGAAAAAATACTCTTTACTTACCTGCCAGTTGTGAAAAATTGTAAGTTCTTTTTGTAAGATGTAAGTTCATCTACATCCACAGATAAAAATTTCTATTAAATTTGAAAAGGAATCATAGAAACATAGATAGTATGGCATTTAGAGGCTCTTACCTGAGTAAAGAAGGGTAGAAATGTGATATGCAAGAAACCCAGAATAATGGTTGCTTAGAAAATGATTTTAAGGAATCTGAAGCAGACTCATCCAGGCCATGCTGAAAAGTCCTAAAGAAATACACATAATTAGTGTAGAATATACAGGAAACATTAACTATGACCATTGAAATAACTTTTAATTTTTACTTATGATTCAGTTAATGATTTTTACACAAAATGGTATTGTGCAAGAATGGACACTGCTCCCACTTCATCTGCTTGGGATATATGTTAATAGGTGACTCAGGAGCTAGGTGGGCAAGTCAGCACAGTCATGAAAAAACCACAAGTTGAAACTTAGAATTTTTATGAACCTCTGTAAAACAATCTTTATACTTGAGTAAGATGTAACAATACCATTATCATTTAATTTTTAAAAATCTCATGTTATACAATTTGCATGATAAAAGGATAAAGAATAGTACAATGAATACAACCTATGTTTCCTGCGAGTAGTATTTTTATATCCCATTACTATCTTCTTCAACATGGATCCAATAAATGCTAATATTTTGTCATATTTGCTTCATGAATTAAAAAATTTTTTGCATGATGGTACCTCTTTTCAAAGTGATTTATAAGGACTCAATAATTAATTAGAAATTATAATTAATTTTGTATGCTCCTAAGGGTCTAGAGAGGGCTTATAATTTCAAAATTAAAACAATTTAACCAGAATATCTGATCTACAACAATAAACAATTACTGTAACATTTTTCTAGGTTGGCTCAAATTCAACTCTAAATCTTGAAACAATAGAAAAGGATTTGTCACATAAAGTCTTTAGCAGATAACTTGGCTAGTAAAAAATTTATAACAACAGGAGATTATATTTTCCTATATAGAATTAAGAGTAATGACTGGGAACATTTTAGAAATGGAGTTTTTGAGATGGTATCATTTCTCTTTATATACAGTACAGAAGCAATAGTATCTTTTGATATGCAGAACAGAATTCCATTTTGAAAATCCACCCTTATATTTTCACTCCACATCTTGCTACTTGTATCCTCATGTTTTCCAAATTTGACCTTTCTATCCCCCTGGTTGTCTTGCTAAATAGAACATCTTCTAGTTAAATAGACTTGGACCTTTTTTAGACTTTTAATATCTCATCTCTTCTTTAAAAGCCTTTTTTTTCTCACTAAATCTCAGATCAAAATAAACATTCCTTAAATAAGCTCCAAAGTCAGGCTGTAATATTTCCATTCCATGTATTCCACTGCACGAGCTAGAGAAGTAAGCAGAAGCCAGACCAGGTACAAAGATACATTTTTCTAAGGAGTTTGGACTTAGTACCAGCAATAAATAATCACTGAAGAGTTTATAGTATGGGATTAACACCAGCAGTTTTGTATCCTAGAAAAATCACTTCAGCAGTAGTAAGGAGAGAAGACTGGAAAGAGTCAGGCAGGAGGGAGGGAAATAATGAAGATGATATTGCAGTAGACAGATCAGAGAGGATAAGATGCTGAACCAAGGTAAGAGACAGGAAATAGAAAGTAGGAGACAAATATAAAACATGTTAAATTAATGGAACAATATTCATCTCCTAATGACATGGGGTTGGTGATGGTATAAGTGGGGAGATAGAAGGAGAAAATTAAGGAAAAGAAAGAAGCTTGGGATACACTGCAAGTATTTTACTTAGTTTTAGATATGTTAAGTGGGCTACAAACACCTGAAGTACATCCAAGGCATCCAATAGGAATTTGGATTTACCGATACAGCACATACAAGAGCTGTCTGGTTTGAAGATATCAATGTGGAAGTCATCACGTAATGGTATAGCCATAAGAGTGGATGAACTCACCCCCCGCAAAAAAAGAAGTTAGAGAAGCCAAGAGAAGAGAAAATGACTGAATCCACTAGAGTTAGTAATTGGGTGTGTGTGGATGACTCTGCCCATGTTGTTAGTTTAGCATGCTGAGGGTAGAAGTCCAATTGCAATGCACCGAGTGAGTGGTAGGTATAAAAGTAGATAATGAGTGAAAACTGTTTTAGAAGGAAAACACAATAGTAATGGAGGAACATTTTTCAATACAGGAAATGTTTGGGGGAAGGAGCCACGAGACAAGATAGAAAGAATATTTAAAAAGCCATGAGTAGGAGGTAAATGCAATCAAGAGGTCAGGCACAAAGATTTCCTTTATTTGGGAAAAGAGACATATTGATCAGACAGTAATCAAAGGATGTAGAGGTGAGTGGGGAGAAAAATTATTATTAGGAACAGAGATGAGAAGTTAAAGTGCATTCAGGATGGTGTGGATTTTCTTGGAGAAGTATAGGGGCAAGGCCATCTGCTAACAAGCAAATGGGACAAGATCAGGGGCTTGATTAAAGTCGAGAAGGATGAAAGAAGGAGTTGTCCAAGATTGGACAGAGAGTGGGATTGTCAAAGGGTATAAAAGGAGAGGTGAGTGATATTCTCTAAAAATGCACCAGAGTCTGGATAGAGCCCAAGAAAGTGAGGGTATGAGGAGGACCATGCAACTGCAAGAGAGCAAGGAAAAGGAGGGCGCTGGTACAATGTGACAGGAGGTGCAGCAAGCGGCCTGGAGAGAAAGGCAGTCTCAAAGGAAGGGAAGACTCAGAGAGAAGGATGGGACAAGACATAGAACGCCTGACGAGACAGCAGGGGGAACTGGAGAATGTGGACAAAGATACTACATATCTTTGTAGCCTTTCTCATAGCCTATGCCTGCTTTCCCTTCCACTTTAATCCCTTTGCATAAAATCCCTGTTTGTCTTGTTATCTGAGGGCCACCTCATTTGTCTAAGAATGAATACTTCACTGTCATGTTCAGGTAGCTCCATTGATTGGTCTACCTCCAAAACTTCTCTACTAAGTCTTCTCTCACTACCCTGTCTAAAATACATCCCCTTTTACAACCTCATCCCCTCTCTATGCCCTAATTTTGGTCTATTTCTTTATAGGATTCACCTCTGCCTCCAATTCCTTTCCATTACTTTTTTATCTGCTCCACACCCCAAGGGTAAGGTCATCAATGGTTATATAGAGGGGGTGTATGGGCACATGCAGGAACCGAAGCCAGAGAGCCTGGGCTTGTATCCTGAATGTGCTTTTATTAACAGGCAATGCTAGTGGCAATATATTTACCCTCAGTTTTCTCGTTTGTAAAATGGGGATTAAAATAGTAAATCACCTCACAGGGTCAGTGTGAAGATTAAGTGGAATAATGTATTTAAGGGATTTAGCAAAATGCCTTGTACATAGTAAGTGCTCTATATAAATGAGATATCATTATAATAACAACAGTTAGAAATTGTTCCTTTAAAAGTCTATGACCATTTCAAAATGGACATGAAATTCCTGATAGTCTAAATCGTTGCCCAGCTGCAGTTTTATCCTCACAAGTAGACAAAATAATGGAGGATCTAAAAATAATAGCATGGTGATTTAGTACCCAAATTTCTTAGACGACAAAGTACTGGCAATATGGTATTTATCTGAGCATATCTGCCAGTACCTAAACTCTTTTACTCCACTGACAGTTTCTCAGTCATACTGGTTACAGTAAGGTTATTTGGCTATAAGAGATATTATGGCAGATGTTTATGGTCTCAAAGGGAGTGAGATCTGTATGAGTATTTAATTCCACAGCAAGATCCCAAATTAGTTTCATTATTCTAGAGAGTATAACAGGGTGAAAATTGGCCCACAAGCCTCAATGGGAGAATGAAATTATGAGCTAGCTATTAGATAACCTCTAATGATGTTTTGGTATACAGTTAAAAGACAGGACACTCTAAATAATTCATAGTGGAGAGTAAAATACAATTGTATGAGCCATAGAATTATATTTTCGATGAGACATAAAAGAATTTTGATACAGCAAATTTAAATACTTTCTTAAAAATAAATGTCTATAAGTTTGAAGCAGGATACATTTCTTCACATTTCCAAATGAACACACTGGAAAGATGCCTTTGCCTAAGGGGAAAAGAGTGAATTTTGGAAAATTCCTTGCCTTTGCCCTTCCTCCAACCTCAAGTAACCATGCCTCTTCCTAGCATTAGCATCATACAGCCTCTGTGCTGACCATGCCAGCACTCTGTCCTAGATTGACTCTCTCTGGGTTCTCTCATCTACACCTATGATGCCGGCATTCATTTTTTTTCTTTAACAAAATTGATCAGCTCTTTAGGCTTATGTAGCCAGATGCTGAAAGGAGATAAAACCAAATGTACATCAAAAGTGAGAACAGCTGATGAACTAAAAACAGTTAGCTGGGTTTATGCTTCTCTTGTGCCATGTTGCTTTTGGCTGTCCTCTCAGGAGAAATGGGTCTCATAATATGATGCTAATGGAATAAACCTCTATGACTGAATTAAAGTAGCCCAAGGATGTAAGTTCTATGTGAGTGGAGGGTCAGGTTAGACTTCTTGAGTCATCTGTGCCTACCATAGTGCCTGGGCCATTGGAGGCATTCAGTAAATAATACCAAGAGAAGACCACAACCTTAGAAAAGGCAGACATAGTTTGAAACTGAATGACTAAGATAACACTGGAAAGCTTGAGATAACTGAGGACATGTGAACCTTT
This sequence comes from Callithrix jacchus, assembly GCF_049354715.1. Lineage (NCBI taxonomy): Eukaryota > Metazoa > Chordata > Mammalia > Primates > Cebidae > Callithrix > Callithrix jacchus. The sequence continues at coordinate 116,186,923 of NC_133503.1, read as the reverse complement.
CTGATGGCCCTAGAATCACAGACAACTATCTATGAATACCAAATTCAAGATTTTAAAAAGAATTCTAAGTCACTGCTTTGCTTTCAAAATCCAGCATTATACCGGAGACTATAAGTTGTTGCCTATAGTCTAAATGTCATTAAATGACATTTAAGTGCCTTGAATTTCTCGTGATGAAGATAACTATTTGAGGTTAGCAAATGATAATTTGAGGTTAGAGAATGACTGGTACAATGCTAGGCCCATAGTAGATATATGGTAAATACATAGTAAAAGAAAGAAAGAATAAATAAAAGGTATTACCAGACCTTCCTTAGTTAAAAGGAGGATGAGTTTAAAGGGCCATCTAAGAAGAACAATTGTGGGTGGTAGACAGCCAAAGGGCAGGCTCAGAACAGGACATGAGATGGAGAGAGAGAAAGACCAGACCTCAAGGTACACCAGGAGCCAGCCAATCAAATATTCTAGGAGCAGCCCTTCTCTAAATTTAATGACTGACTCTTTTTGAGTATTTTAACCTTATTAGGATGACACATAAAGCTGTTGAATTTTGTATGTTTTAAAAATGAGATTTCCCTTTAAAAATAATGTTTAGAGGAAGGTGGATAAAGGGAGTCACTGAACTTAAACAAAATGGCTAAGACAAGAAACTTCACTTTCTGGAAAATTTTGCATGCTGCCAGATACCTTTTTTTTTAAAAAAAACATTTTAAATATATTTCAATTTCCATTTGTTTTCACAACTTTATTGAGATATATAATTCATATACCACAAGATTTCCCCATTTAGAGTATACAATTAGATGGTTTATACTATATTCATGGAACTGCATAACCTTCATAAGTATCTAATTTTAAAATATTTTATTCTCAAATGAAACCCTGATTCCATCAGTAGTCACTCCCCATTCCCTCCTCCCCTCAGCTTCTGGTAATCATCGATCTATGCTGTCTTTGTGGATTTGCCTATTCTGGACATTTCTAATAAATAGAATCAAATGATATGTGGGCTCTTGTATCTGGCTTTTTTCATTTAGCATGTTTTTGAGGTTCATCCCTGTGGCAGCATGAATCAGCACTTTTTTCCTCTTTATTGCTGAATAATATTCCACTGTATGAATATGCCACATTTTATGTATCAATTCACTAGTTGATGGGCATTTGGCTGCTTTCGCATTGTGTTATTTTGAAAAATGCTGCTATACAAATTTTTGTATGGACATAACATTTTGACCACCCTACACAAATTTTTGTGCAGACATAATATTTTCATTGTTGGGCCATATGATGATATGCTCAACATTTCACATAAGCATATTCTATGCTTAACATTTTGAGGACCTGCCTATTTTCCAAGGTGTGCCAGCCACTCCTGAGGTAGAAAAGCAAAGGCCTATTTTGTTTTCTGAGAAACAGTGAAATAGTGTCTTTTTTAAAAAAAGGATAAGGCCATAACCTCAAAAGGCATAACATTAGTTTGAAACAGAACTATAAGCAGAGCATTGGAATTTGGTGATTAAAAAGCCCATGAGTGACAAAAGATGGACCCCAGGATGAGGCTGCCATTCCTTGGCTTAGTGATCCACCTTCTGGCATATTTCTGAAGACTCTAGCCTTTGCATGGTTTGTTGGCAGTTATATTAAAATCCCACACTTCCATCTTATTAAATGTTGAGATAGCCGCTTTCAGGAAGTTTCTACTATTAGGACGTTTGATATAATACATCAAAACATTTGGGTAAATGAAGATACAGAAATTAGATATAGATATGAAATTTATTATTTAATTCTATCTTTTATTATAGATTTAAGGAGGACAATATTATTTCAATTTAAAATAGAAAATTTCATCAGCTGTTCTTAAATTACTTGGGACAGATATTACATCTTGCTCATTGTTATATCCCTTGTCTTTAATCATAGGGGCTAGAGAGGCAATGACAATTGTTGAATTGAAACTAAATCACCTTTACACAATATTCTAGTAATTAATTTTTAACCTGCTATACATGAACTAAAACTAAAGTCTATGCACCCAAAATGCAACATATGAAACCACTGTGTGGGGATGTGTATGAACATGTATGTGAATATGCTTCTCAACCTGCAGTTTAACTGACTTTATGAAATAATTATAAGTGATAAGCACTTCAGAAAATACACGGTGAATATTTTCTGTTTCAGCAGGTTCCTTTCCCTGGAGGACAAAGCTGAAGTACTCCTTTTACAACATTCTAACAGAAATCTATAAAGGCAAATTAAAAAAGAATACATATTTTTGCACACAGGTTTCATTTTTCCTGAAAAGACTGTAAAATCATGTATTCCTGTCCAGGGATTTGGTGGTTCTATGCTAAGCTCAGAAAGCAAAATGCATTTAGTTTTTCTGTTAGAACTACTTGAAATAAAGGCAGTCACCTTCTAAAAGGACATATTGCATGCAGTGACAAATATCAGGTACAGTTATAAAAATTCAATACTATTAATATTAGATGGCTACTTTTCACCAATTCCTCAAAGAATGTGATTTAATTTTTTAATGTGAGATTCACAGTTTTTTCTAACATGCTAATAGTATGACAGATTCTTATCTTGGATGTGCAAAAAAGCTCAATAAGTCAATAGCATTTTTGCAACACACAAATATATTTTTCTCTAGTTGGCAAAGAACATGCTGCCCTGTAGATTTCCTTTGTCAATACAAAGCAAAGTATATTTCAAAGATTAGATTTATAGTCTAAGAAAACAATCATGACATTGAAACAAACATAAATGGATAAAACTTTTGAAATTTTTTGAACTAAGAAATATTTAAAAAGAATTAAAATATATTTAAGTTTTTGTTCATGCTTCAAAGAAATATGGCTATCTATGTTTTATGTTAAGATAAACTAGAGGCAGTGCTTAGCATAAAATGTTCTGTAATCCTGGTTGAAATTAGCAATTTAAATTTGCTGAATGAGGTTACGGTGCAATATCTAACGCACAAATCATAGAGATTTGAGTACTTGCATAGTTGTTAAAAAAATGTATCAAGAAGCCATAGGTTAACAATAATGAATTATTGTTTAAATATGCAATCTTTGATAATCATTTATTTGTTTTACAAATGCATTGGGGGGCTAAAATTTTTCAATTCATCTGTGACAAAGCATGAAATTCAATATTGCTCACCATGACCAATCCATGAAATTTGTCAACTTTGTTCCTGATTTTCACAGGGCCTTCCTCTTAGATGAAATGACGCATTGAACTGAGAGCACAGCAATTTTTTCATCTATGGTAAATCAGTTTAGTTTCCTAGGATTTATTATGGGCTTCAGACTTGAGCTTTTTATGATTATGAACCATTATGTACATAATATCAACCGTATGGCAATTTATCTCACTGTTTCTTTCCCTTTCTGAAAGAATTCTCCATTTCTAAAAGTAGCTCTCAACTTGGGTTGCTAGAAGGAACACTCTGTAAACAATGGGCTTATTGAAAGTCAGAGTAGGTAAAAATTACATGGAAACTGAAATCAAAGCAGTTAATTACCTTAGAATATCTAATACAAATGTCTCAAAATTTATGGAAAATTAAGATTCGTAAATTGCTTTTACCAGAATGTTTTGCAAAGAAACACTTGACCTGATTTATTCTTAGAAATAGACACATGTAAAATTTTTACTACCCATGAAGATACAAGTATGTAGTTAAAAAAACGAAAGTGGAGGAGGATATAAACAAAATGGTATTAATGTTTTATTATAAGAGGACTATTCTAACCTCCTCTATAACATCACAGATCTGAATTGAATTAACAAGAAATCAAAAGTAATTTCATGTTTCTAGATTTCTCTAAATCTTATTTATACAGCTAAGTAAAATATTTCCACATTTAAAAATTTAATTATTATTTCTATTTCCATTTGCCATTACTAGTTGAGGTACATCTCAAATATAGTTTTCTTTTTCATAGAGTATCAAAAAATCACTGTGATAATTAGGCCATCAATATAATTTGATCATTTAAACAACCCAAATAGTGAAGCTAAAAATGTTCCTGATTGTATCAGAACTTTATCGGCTGAATGGGATTGACGAATAGAGACATAACACATTTTTGGGCACTGAGTTGCATTGAGAATTATGAAATCCTTGTTGGTTGGTGTTAGTTTTAATAAATTGCCTAGTTCACAGTCTCAAAAATGCACTTCAAAAGATTTCTACTTGTAATTTCACATTATTCAATAAGTGTTATGACAATAACTTTGTTAATCACATTATTATATATCATAATAGGTAAAAGGAAAATACATTTGATACTTACTTATATAATTCTGTTAATGGTGAAGTCAAAATGACTAATGTTGTAAACAGATTATTACAATGGGTATGAATTTTAAAAATTGTATTATCTGTATGCTCATGAGGATTCAAAAGTTTTTGTACAGATGTACAAACTGACCATAACATGTTCTCAGTGCATATTAAAATTGTTGTGACATCAAGTCTATTGGAGAGAAAGAAAAGAAAATCATGTTAAACAAAATAATGTTTCTGTTTGGTAGGCACTTTCATTCATATCTCTTATAGTAAGCATATGTAAGAATAGAAAAATTCAGTTAGACACAGGAGCTTCAGAGATCAAAACCAAATAGAAAGTATAAAAGACACTCTTTGAGTTTCTGTGTGTTAGGTGACCCACAATACCATTATCTTTAGGGATGGTGAGCTCTGTAATAGTGTTTTAGGAGTGCTTTTAAAGAAATGTTTATTTTACATTATTAGAATTCTGTTCAAAAAATTCAAGAGATCCCAGAAATTACACTGAGCAAAAGAGAAGCTAGATGAAAAGAAAAATTTGCTATTATCCATATATATGCAAGATAGTTTAAATTCGAGGGCAAAACGATTCTCACTCATGTGTAAGCTGTCAAAAAAAAAGTTCGAAGATTGGTAACGTTTTCCTAGCAAGTGGGAAATGAGAAGAAAAGACAAACAAAGCTCAAATCAAGAAGCCTATAGTTTCAGAAATGTTTAATATTAAATAAATATATGGAAAATATGCTGTTTTATTTATCTTACTCACAGACTTATTTCTTTGTTTTCATCTTTCTTGAGTTTTAATAAGGACTCAAAGATCTTTTTAATTATTAGTTTGGCATATAACTAAATTGAACAGATCTCAGTTTGTTTCTTCTTTTTTTCTTTTAAATTCAGGGGTGAAGAAGCAGAAGATGAAAAGTTTGAAGCGATAGGAAAAATGTAAGTTTGAGGATCTTTTAAAGTGACACTTTTGCCTCAAATTTATTATATATAAAATAAATATTATATAATAATATGTGACACATATAAATCATATATATGGCTTGATTATGTGACATTTGGAGGCTACTGGAATATAAAAATAATCAATAATGGCCTTTAGAAAGGTTTAATTTGAGTTTGTATATGCTTTTTCTAATTGCTAGATAAATAATTACTAATTCAATATATAGGTAGACACACACACACACACACACACACACACACACACACACAATCTGATTCCATAATAATGGTGGTTTAGGATTAACCAAATAAAATTATTTATATATTTTACTTATAAAAACTAGAAGCAATACTTCTAGCATTGCATGACATTTTTATGTAACCACATAGAAAATAAAAACTGAAAGTCTCCATTGTACAGTAATTAATTAAATATATGACCCATTTCTACCTATTTCATGAGCTAACAGTAAAGCTGATTTCAAAAATATCTCATAATGACTTGCCATTTCATAATCAAAAGTGATTTATGCTACCTAAGGAAAAGAATGAAGGTATTCTTTGCTTTCAAAAGGAATTTTCCATCTATTCTTCAGAGTTCAATTTTTTTAAAAAGTCTGGTCAGTAATTCAAAACAGCCTGTGCAAAATACCATATTTATGAAACACTGCAGCAGGACCTAAATGCCCCTCAAATGGCAGTATGCTTTACAAGAACATGATCAGGAAATGATTCCTCCTGCCAGAAAAAAAAAGAAAAAAAAAAAAGCCTAAAAAGCCTCTGATGTCTGTAGGTTTCTTCTAAAATATATCTGAAAAAAGTTTATTCTATCTAAAAAATCTGAATCATATTACACAGAATATTTACAACAAAAACCTTTTCTTCATATACATACAAGACCTTTTTAGTCTTGTTAAGCACATTCATATATTCATTGCCTATAACTCATAGAATTGTACTATAATTCAGTCTTATTTAATAGTCAGTGACTGTTGCTCCTTATTTTCTGTGCTTTCATACTTCGTTGAACTGGCTTTTTGTAATAAACAGTGAAAATAAAAGGAAAAAAGAGAATATATTAGGAAGAAACATAATTAGACAAAATAGTTTTCTTAATGAAGATAAACTTCTATATTTAAAGGCTTAAGAAAAAACAACTAAAAATCTCCTGGTTGCCTAGAAGCTCAAAATCAAATTAGTCAAATTGACTGCTCCATCATGGCATGGATGTTTTGTTATCAATTTCAGGGCCTTAATTTTCTATTTTTATCTTATTAACTTTTGTAGATCTATGTCCTAAGATTATAAGATACCTTGAATCATTCTTTAGAAGCAAGTGGGTTCTATAGACAATTTTAAGGAGTAAAAAAACAAAATTATTTTGATTCAGATTTCATATTTTTACTTAACTAACTCAGGAAAGTAGAATATGATTTATTTTCAGATGTTACAAACATGTTAAATATATAGGGAGTATGCCATGAGATTCAGAATTACATTCTGCTTTATACCAACTGATAAAAAGTTTTTTTAAAAAGCAATGTTTTTCAGAACTACAATTACCTTAACTGTGGAGTTCTCTTATGGCTGGGGTGAGCCCGGGCATATCTGGAGGCAAGTAGACCCAAAGATTTCTCCAGCACTTCTGCTAGAATCTCCTGGGCTAACTTAGGAGGCAGAATGGTCCAGAGATCATGATGAAGAGCCCAGCAGAAATAATGCCACATCTGGATCGAGAAGGAACATCTTTCCCCCTGGCAAAACCACCACATGTTAAACCATAGAATTACATCTTCCAAAATGTCAATTTCCTTCCTATGAACCTAATTAGTTCAGGCTGAAAGGAAATAGCTAAAGAGTTTGACACACTAGCAGACCAACAAAGGTTTTTGACAAAATGTAAAATATCCTTATTGACAAAGGAAAAGATGTTTTATTTAAATTATGAGACTAGATATTCTAGTGCAATCCAGACCACAAATATTTAACCTTGATTTACCTACTCCTAACCTACGGTTTAAAATTTATTTTAAAACAACTTGCTTTGTAGTTGCTGAAAAAGACATGCTAGCTTGTTTAAGACAGTGGACTGATTCTTCTAAAATTAAAATCTATTTAAATCATTTCAGTAGGTATATTTTTCTGAGCCTATTAGCATCACTGAGGTAATTTTATAAATGTTTCAGATTTCACATAATAGTGAAGTGACAGGAGTAAAAAGAAACTCAGATATTGCATTCTTAGGAACATTCTTGAAACCAAGGGGGATGGGTAACTATCAAAGATTATTACATTAGGCTATTTTGTCTATGTTATTTAAACAACAATACTAGAAACAGATAACCACAAAAGTCTGAGTTTACAAGATTCTTTAAAGCCTAAGCACATATCATCATCTCTTAGCATTTTTTATGGCATTTCCTACTTTTAAAGGGTCATATTTTCATTATTTTCCATCCCTGTACAGATCTCTTCTGTGTGCCAAATTTTCTGATTGCAGAGGAAGAGCTAACAATGGCCAAGGCAAAGGGGCACAGGCAGAAAGAAGGTGGCCTCAAGTGATTTACAAGCATTAATCAGGTAAAGGGTCCTCTCAGGAAGGTATGCTAGTAGTTTCACCTCATTTTCTTTAAATCAGATCAAATAATTATTTGAAATAGAAAGATGAAAATGCATTCCTCAAGCATTATCTTGATTATGCTAATATACCAAAAATTAAACTAGTAAAATTTCCTCTTATATTCCAAGTGATTATCTCTTACTTAAAATTTCTGCTTTGTCCACTATTTGTATTTGTCAGACAAATGTCATCTAAAAAAAAGTCTGCTGTTGTTATGCTAAAAGTTGATAGTTTCTTATGCAGACACTCTCTTTAGGATTTTCTTTATGTATTACTCTTCCGGTAGTTTCTTTGATTACTAATATCTTCTGCAGTCACTGTAACAATAATAATTTATAGTTATTATCTACTGACTTCCATATAGCATTAATAAATGAGTAGAATTTGTATTCCTTGGGTAAGAAACTTGGGCATCAAAATGTCAGAGTCAAGTTCAAACTGGAGGGGACTTTGGCCACTGGCTTCTGATTTCCTAATTAGATGTGTATCTAAACTCTTTAAGAAAAAGAAATTGCAAAACTAATGCTGAAGCAGCAAAGTTACAGTTTCTTATGCTTTCTTTGTTGTGTGTTTTGATAAATACTTTTTCAACTAAGAAAGGAGTTTTAACACTTGATTCTCTCATACTTTTTGTGTTGCATGTAAATTAAGCCAAAACTGACCCCAGCTGATACAGTGACTAACATGAATGATTTACACGAATTTTCCCCATGGCAATGGGTGGGTTCTTATTGTAACATTATCAGAATGATTTCTCGTGTTCTTCAAAATATGAATAAACCACTTTCCTTAATAGCTATCATTTAGGCCTGGCACGGTGGCTCACGCCTGTAATCCAAGCACTTTGGGAGGCCGAGGCGGGTGGATCACGAGGTCAACAGATTGAGACCATCCTGGTCAACATGGTGAAACCCCGTCTCTACTTAAAATACAAAAAATTAGCTGGGCATGGTGGCGCGTGCCTGTAATCCCAGCTACTCAGGAGTCTGAGGCAGGAGAATTGCCTGAACCCAGGAGGCGGAGGTTGCGGTGAGCCGAGATCGCGCCATTGCACTCCAGCCTGGGTAACAAGAGCGAAACTCCGTCTCAAAAAAAAAAAAAAAAGAAAGAAAGAAAGACAAAAAATAGCTATCATTTAGTGATAAATGGGAAAATAAAAGTAACTTTAGGCACACAGATTTCTTCTCTTAAAAGTAAAAAATAATTATTTTAAGACTTTTAAAATATAAACTTCATGCTTAAAGTATTTCAAATAGGTCTTTGTTCTAACAATTATTTTAACTTCAATGTACGCAAGGGTTTTCATTAAACTAAATGTGATTCGTTTATTTTTCTGACCTGTCTCCTTATTTGTTGTCATTTCAAAAGTATTCTGCTAGTAAACATCTGTTATTTTTGCAGACCCGCTAGAATGTAAACAGATGTGAGCTTTTATTTAGATTATATATCAGGAAACAAGCAGCTGGGCTTTATTATAGAAGCACTCAATATTATCTTTGAACAGACAATTCTTTATTCTTTGACTATTGGAAAACACAAGTTCCTAAAACTGAGCAGATGTCAACTATACTAAAAGCTTAATTTTAAACATGTAATCGGAACACCCACTGTGCCATCGTGACCAGTACCTCATCAGAGAGATACAGAATTCTTTGACTCTCTCAACCTGACGTTTAGAAAATGGAAATAATGTATCTGCATCTCACTTGCTATCACAAAACATGAGCAAATATTGCTGCGTATCTTGTAAATTATTTTACTATTTCTTTACTATGCTCTGCACATGGTGATAGGTTCCCTTGAGATCTCTATCCTACCATTCACCTCCAGTCAGGCAGATATCATCTTTTTCCCACTCAAACCAAGCCTGCCAAAAACATAATAGTTCTGTTTCACAAATCAGTTGGAATAATGGGGAGAGGAGAAGAAAGGGGTGCAGTAAGCAAGATAAAACCATGTCAGGTACTCCAGTTGTCAAAACAGTTTAAAATCAGTGATATTTTTAGAAGGTTCTTATTTCTGATACATAAAAAAGCAGTAACACTTTATTTTTCTGAGAATAAATAACAAACTAACTCTGCAATTAAATTGTAACTACTGACCATGTAAGTATATGGAAGCTACAGTACCATGTAATCACAGGGTAACTATCTTGTTATTTCCGTCTTTGAAGCTAAAGCCTTGTCATAAGATCTAAGAGCTGCATGTTACATGGTAATTTGTTGGTTTTTAAAATACTTGGTAACTTCAATAACAGGTTCTCAATGCATCCACTTATTTACACTGTACAACTCTTCTAGCTCCCAATTTGCATAAGAGGAAACATAACACCCCTATGTTGAACATATAGTGAGATGATACCTGTTCTTCATGGAAAACATCATATAAAATTGCTCATTAGTAGTACACTGACATATTGAAATAGTTTGAAACATGAGACGGATTCATTTTCAACCACTCTGTTTACTTCAAGGCAAATAAGGAAAATATGATGTTGCCAGGAGAGGGGAAGACCAATACTTTCATTCTTATCTCAGGCTACCAGCTGCACCCTACCACTTTCTTTCTCATTCTGCTCACTGCTTCCATGACTGTTTGAAGTATGTCAGATTTGGAAAACTCTATTTGGATGCTCTTGCAAAAAGAAAAACTCTCTGGGAAGGGCCTCTAAAGGAGAGATGAAATGGCCTTAGAAAAAGTGGAAAGTTCTTTAAGAGAGCTTCTTATTAGCTGCTCCTCTCTGTTGTAGCAACATTTATTATGATAATAACTGAGGCATAAATGAAACCACAGGAATCTTCAGTGCCTTCGAGGTGACAGGAGCGATTCTGTTGAATAAAGCTCTGCTATGTTTTTCTCAATACGCTATAGTGATTAGGACAATCAAGAAAATGAAAGTCATAAACTTCAGTCTAAAGGAAAAGGTAAAATGGAAAAGTTAATGAAGCTGGGCATGGCTGTTGAATTTTTTTTAAAACCCTGATTACTAAGATATTATAAATGTTTCACTCTGCCCTGGAATCAACTTCAAGGAATTTCAAATATTGTGGCCTGTGCATAATCAATGAGATTTAGGTGAAGGAAAACCAATGAAGCTTGATGATGAATAATTTTAATTGATCCTGGGTTTGGTTACACTGGGAATCATTAGGCTTCAATTTGCTAAAATCTGGGATTTCAAAACACAGGCTAAATGAAAATAGGTAAGATATAAATGATCAGATGAGTCCTTTTTTTTTTGAGATGGAGTCTCACTCTGTTGCCCAGGCTGGAGTGCAGTGGCTGGATCTCAGCTCACTGCAACCCTGTCTCCCAGGTTCAAGCAATTCTCCTGCCTCAGCCTCCTGAGTAGCTGGAATTACAGAAATACACCACCACATCCAGCTAATTGTTTGTATTTTTACTACAGACGGGGTTTCACCATGTTGGCCAGGCTGGTCTCAAAGCCCTGACCTCAAGTGATCTGCCCACCTCAGCCTCCCAAAGTAGCAGGATTACAGGCATGAGCCACAGCGCCCGGCCTCAGATGGGTCTTAAAGCATACTCATAAGAACATATTATGAGAATGAAAAAAATAAGTATAAAGAATAAAGCTGCTTAATAAAAGGTATTTATCAAACACAGATGGAAATATATAACAAGAAAAAATGCAAGGATATCCATAACTAACTGGTCCTTTTGGAAAAAATACAAGGTTGTAGTATTTTGGCATTGTTATCTCTTTGAGTTTTCATTGTATCCCATTATATTCCAACTTATATAGCACTGCAACATTGCAGCTCAAATGAGGTTATTTTTACTTTTAAGCAGAAGGAGAGTTCTGATGTCTAATTTATTTCAGGTTTTTAAAAACAGTGTTTTTCCTAAGTATGAATTCAATATTTAAAAAATATTATCCTAACAGCCTTCATGTATTAGTAATGCCAAACTCATGTTTCTAATTAGCCAGAAAGCAGGTAAAACATATTTGTGTAAAAAGGAAGGATAGTAAACTTAACTTCACACCTCATAAAAAGCTTTGTAGTCATCCCAGTGGTGGCTCTCAGCATCCTGTAAAATGCTTGTAGCACAAACTCTGACGCAGTAGTTCGTAACCTGAAACTGTAGAGTGTTGATGAATTCCTGATATCGTTGGACAGGCACCAGGAATATGGGTCTGTTCAGAGAGAATGATCAAAGAGACAGAGATTTAAGGCCTATGTAGTAGGAGATAACAATCTCCAGTACTACAAATGGTTTTGATTATTCGATATCAATCATTCATTTCCTCTTAATGCTGAAGTTTGCATCCACATCCACATTCACTTTCCAAAAATGAAAAAAAAAAGCTGGTCTTTGTTTCACAAGCCCTTTGAAAACATACATCTGCTGTTCTACAAATACACACTTCAATTTGAGACAAACTGTATTGTCAATACATCATTCAAAACTAAAAGTATTCCTTGTAAGCCTATTATTAGAGATCAGTGCATTATTTAGGCATTAGGTTATTGTTATTACTAGAGAACAACATGCACTTGTCAGAACCAACTTTTATAAAGCTATCAAATGTCCCAAAAACACATTATTTTTTAAAATTATAATTTTGTAGATATCAATTATCTCATAAACTGTTTTTATAAATTCTACAGAAATATTAAAATGATTTCTGGCACATTTTGTTTATAAATTCAAGCATGAATCACAACATCTGACTACTTACAAGAATTAAAGATATATCACAGTTACACCGTAACCAAATTCATTTTACTTTTATCTTTAGCTATGAATATTACACTGCTTTCTTTCATAACCAAAGGGCTATAAAGGCTGGATAAAGATTATAGAATAGATTCTTGGGGTCACAAGGGACTGCTAAGTCCACATGTTTCCTTTGCAAGAAGCCATATTATATCTAGAGAGTGTAAGGGCAACCAGAAAGACCGTGTGATAATTAATGCCTGTGGTCATTTTTATCTCTATACAGAAAACATACTGCAGTTTTAGACTACAAATACATGAAAATTAAGACTGCAGATGCTTTCTCTTCAAATATTACCGTTCATTACTAAATGGCTGTCTTGAAATATGTTTATATTGATCATTAGAATAGATTACAATGCATTTATTTTCTAAGTCTGCTCCATGAGACAAGTTTATTTTTCCTTTTCAGTGTGGTCAGTATAATGCACCTTACAAAATGAAAGGATGCGTTTACTCATGTAGTAACAACATGCCAGAAATAGTTGCGCTGGATTAGGGTGTAACTAGGGTCTTTTGAGTGTGCCTTTAGAGAGAGTACCTTTCTTTCTATTATCTAGTTTAATATATCCCATACTCCACCTTTTTGATATTTCCTAGTTAAGACAAATGAAAATAATTCACCATGTTAATTATTATTTTCTCTTTCTCAAATCTTATTATCAAAATTTCATTCCTGTGATATCCAAAATACCACCTTTCTTTAAGCGTGGCCATCAACTTAATTTAAACAACACTCACTTTTTAGTAATTTCCTTCATCAAATTATCATATTGCTTGAAATACTGGAAGACATACACCGCTGTGGAGAGGAGTGTGTGCAAATTTTTCAGGGGAGCTTTGGAAGGAACCTCCTTGGCTCTCTCTTGCAGTCTCTGCAGGACAGCTGTTGCCACTTTACAACAGGCTTCCATCAAGTTTGCTCTAATTTCCTGAAAAGAATCATCTCTGCATGCCAGAGCCAGTGGAAGCATTGTGTCAAGTTTTTCCGTGATGTCAGAACAAAACTAGGGAGAAATAAATGTGGCACTGAGTTATTTGTATCCTGACAGCACCAACTAATTTATGGACAGTGGAGCCAAATTCCTAAATAATGAATTTGGCATCAAACATAAATATAATGATGCAGCTTTGTAATAATCTATTTCTCAGTTGTAGAAAGTTAAATGTTTTATGTCAAATAAGGAAATACCAAAATGATGCTTCTCTACATATAACCTTCAAACCTTATGCTTACCAGACAGACATTATGAAAAACTCATGAGCCAGCTTTACATGATAATACTTTTATTTGTAGTTAGTAGGACTCAGAAAATATATATCCTTGATATTAACATTTGCATTATTTTTTAACTTATGCTAATTTTATTTTGCTAAATTGCCATAAAGGTTTTTAAAAATTAAATGCCACATATAAATGTCAGTTTAATTTAAATAATCTAGAAGAATCAGAAACAATGTCATGTAGCATCCTCTTATTGGTAGGGTGTCAGCAACTTTTAGAAGTGATGAGTCTAGCCTTTCACTATTTATTACGTATCTTCTCTTAATGGCAGAAGGGAGGTGTGGTGAATGGAAAAGTAAAGCCTGTCTCTACATTGGATCAGTCAACAGAGTTCCCTAAGGAATGTTCTGGAGCCTTAGTGTGACAGTGGCAGAATAAGGAGGCCATCTTCAATTCTCTTTTAAGAATATCCCAATCATAGGTTGCTGAACTCATTCTGGGTTTAATGCCAAGTGACTATATTTACCTCCTATTTTCTCGTTGTGTTCTGTGACTTTCAAAACACCTATGGAGATGTAAGACTGATACTAATGAGATGAAAAGCTCATTAAAGTGTTAACAAAGATTTTTAAAGTGCCCAAACCAAGAAAAGACAGTAACTCCTTCAACCTCCTAAATTTTCCTGGAGTCATTCAAAGGTGTAATCAAAACAGGTGGTTTTCCCAGGGTTCCCCAGCTCCCCATGAAGTCACAGATGCCCCTTTTTTGTTGCCTCAGATTCATGGAGCAACAAGCTAGCACCAGGTGTAAGTCCTTTTGGGCAGCAGTGGCCTGGGGATACCACTGAAGAAAACTGGTACTGGGTCGAGTACCAACTATTTGCCAAGGGACTCCATTTGATCTACTGTACTAGCATACTAAAATAAATCCATCATGCCAGTCAGCAGTTTGAAAGGATTTCATATACTTGCTTTTCCAATTTTCTTTGGTTGTTCCTCCTCAGGAAACATATGGCTGTCTTGCCAAACTTGCTGGACATTTACAAGGTTCATAGTATAACTCACAGCTGAAGACCTTTCATTTTGTTCCTGTTGGAGAATTTTTTCAGAAAAACTTTCAATTGCAGTTATTATGCAGTGTGCCATGGGAAGAGACACTTCTTTAAATGCACTTCTCCAGTCAAAATCTAGTAAAATAGCCTGAAATATAAATTTATATGAAGTCATGTTAATCTTAATTGAGCAACAAATGTTTCCATTGTTATAGATATAAAATTATTACTTTCATTCAACATGTTGAATATATTCTTTGATATATTGTAGAAGCCCATTCTTACAACCTAAAAAATATTACCTAGTGAATGAAGCAATATACAAAAACATGTGCATTCTTTACACACAGTAATATACTAACATTTCATTTTAATTCATCAGCAGATTTAATAAAAAACTTTTTAAAAAATTTAATCTCTTAAATATAGTTTAATAACACCATCTTTACAAGAGCAGAAAGCTACACTTACTATTTATCACATAAAACAACCTTTAAATTCAATATATTTAATAAAGTCTAAATTAGATTTTTATAGTCTTTTTTATAGTTTATTGTTAACAACTATTGAAACATAAGACAGCATTTAATATTCAACCTTTTATTTCCTTTTCACTCCAGACAAGCCAAAAAATAGCAATAAGAAACAAATATCTCAGCGAAAACACACCAGTGCACTTTCTAGATTTTTACTTGCTTAGAATTTTAGTCTCTTCAGCTGCAAAGTCATAAGCAGCACTACTTTTGTTCTAAGAATGAAGAATTGAAATAATCTGCACTGTTGTGTTGTGGTGACAGGGGGTGGTACTTGGAAGGGGGTAGAAGGAGTTGAGGTACAGGCTGATGTTTTCTTTTTTTCCTTTGGTCTGTGGCTCATAAGGCAATATATTTATAAATGTATATATATTCATAAATGCATATTTCCTCCAAGACTCCTAACATTCTAACATTCTCTAAAGTTCAAAAGCATTATGGGTACTAGGCTGAACCTATGCTTAGAATTAAACTTGCCCTGTTTTAGAGTAACTTTGTTTATACTAACGTGCCACCTACCTCAACTTCAGAAAACCCTGAGCTCTACGTCTCTGATTGAATCACTTATTTTTCTTGATCTCAAGGGGTTTTTTGCCAGAAAAACAACAGAGCCAAACTGTATAATTTCTTTGGCCCCTTTTATTCTAAAATTACTGAAATTATAATCATAAGCCTGATTTTCTTATATGTACAACCCATTCAGCAATAATTTATTCTTTACATATCTGTACAAAGTAATAAAGGTAATTCATTTCTTAAAGCTAAAATTATATGATTCCGACTCTGATGACTCATGTCATCAGAAAAAATGGCTTTTGTGTTCATCACGCTCGTAACTAAGTTGTAATGGACCTTTCTAAAGGCTATTTGGATCTCAAGCATCATAGGGCCTAAAACACATCTCTCTTATCTTATATTTGCATAAAATTTGTCAAAAATGGGCCAGGTGTGGTGGCTCATGCCTGTAATCTCAGCACTTTGGGAGGCTGAGGTGGGCAGACCAGGAGATTGAGACCATCCTGGTAAAACGGTGAAACCCCATCTCTACTAAAAATACAAAAATTAGCTGGCCATGGTGGCACATGCCTGTAGTCCCAGCTACTTGGGAGGCTGAGGCAAGAGAATTGCTTGAACCCAGGAAGTGGAGGTTGCAGTGAACTGAGATTACACCACTGCACTCTAGCCTGGGTGACAGAGTGAGGCTGTGTCTCAAAAAAAAATTCATCAAAAATTGAATCAACTCAACTGATATCATCTTTCTTATAAGAGAACTTAGAAGTGGCATAGTTCTAACCCTGTGCTATAAGCGTAATTCCCTGGGACACATTTATGAAAGAATGTAAAAATAAAACTACCTCCATAAAAATCCAAACTAAAAAATTTTAAGTTTTGTTTTCCCTATCAGGGCACGTCTATTCACTAAAATTATTCATTTATTCATTCAAGCAAATATGTCCTGGTGGAAAATGTCATTAATTGCCATGGCTGCATTGAATTTTGAAAAATTTTTTGTGCAGTTAAAGTTACCTTTGCCTATGATAATGTAATTATAATATGTTGGCCTATCTGAATTCTCTTTTCAAAATATAGAAAAGCAAGTACATTAACAGCTGCTCTTAAAAAGAAAACTTAAGGCCAGGCATGGTGGCACACACCTATAATCCAGAACTTGGGAGGCCAAGGCAGGTGGATCACCTGAGGTCTGGAGTTCAAGACCAGCCTTGCCAACAAGATGAAACCTGTCTCTATTGAAAATATAAAAATTAGCTGGGTGTGGTAGTGGGCACCTGTAATCCCAGGTACTCAGGAGGCTGAAACAAGAGAATCACTTGAACTCGGAAAGCAGAGATTGCAATGAGCCAAGATTGCGCCACTGCAGTCCAGCTTGGGTGACAGAGTGAAACTATGTCTCAAAAAGAAAGAGAGAGAGAGAGAGAGAGAGAGAGAGAGAGAGAGAGAGAGAGAGAGAGAGAGAGAGAACTGAAAACCTTTACTTATTCAAACCTCCAATAGTTTATTCTTGTGAAATATAATTTGTTTACTTCTACTCTTCTTTTCTGATATTTGGCATCATACATATTCCATTTAGACTAGAGAACATTTATTAGTTGATACAAGTAAAAAGAGAGAATCACACAGTTTTCTCTTTTACACACAAAGTAGATAATCTGTTGAACCTCTGTTTTCTATTATATAATGCTAATTTCTTAGTACTGATTTTGATTTTTGGTTAAAGCATAATATATAATTTAGGATCTTCCTGATTATTTCTCTTGCTTCCTAGGATAAAACTGTTAAAACTATACGCTGTTTTGTCTCTTTAAATATTTACCTGGTGTATCAGTCAGGGTCCATTCTTGAGTAAGCAGAAATTACTCAAGATTTTTCAAAAGGAAGAATTTTAATGTAGGGTTTTGGTTACCTTTGTGATGGAAGATTTGAGAAGTCAAACATGGACTGTTAAGTAGGACGGATATTAATAGAGCAGGAGGCCACAACCACCCCTAGGGCTGGAGGAACAAAGAAAAGGGATTAACTTATGGGAGATTAGCTCAGGGGGCTACCAGTTGAAGCTAAAGACCAAGCAGACATGCCAGGTGGAACTGAAGTCAGGCAGGTCAAGCTGCATGGTGGGAACAGGGCTCACAGTGAAGATAAAGGTGTCACAGGGATTATCAGAGATGCTCCTTAAGACAGAGCGAGGAGAGGAAACACTCTGGTTTCTCTGCAACTCCTACACTCTTGTCAGTGCCTTCCAACAGGTCTTCCATCAATGCCTTTAACTGGCTAAACTGTCCCAAAATCCAGAAAGTAAGGGGGCCTGGAAAGTGTAATTCTCTACAATCTAGAGCAGAGCAAGGAATGGTGACAGATCTTGGAAACAAACAATCACAGGATGGGTGTCAAAAATATGAGGCCAGTTGAGATGATTGTTTCTTTTCCTTTTTAATCTCCACTTTTTTACTTTTCAACAATTATCTATAGCCCACATCCTCAAAGTGCAAACCCTGAGTCAGGATAAAAACAAAGATCTCTTAACTTCCATCTCTCTATTCCAACCATGGAACAGATTTTGCAAGAAGACAGTATCCCCACTAAACTGAATTTTCATTAAAACCTATAAGCCAATTTTCAATCTGAAATTGAAAAATTATTTTTTGTAGCAAGCGGTAAAAGTCAAGATATTTTTATTCATATGGATTTACAGGCATATGATGATGATATTAAATTAAATGTGAATTAAAAACACTCTTTTTTACCCTTCACTTACCTCTTTTCCCGGTAGCAATTCCTCTGAAGAAATATTAGTTTTGTTTGCTCTAGGTTTTTCTCTTACAACTTCTCTATTGGATTTCTCCAAAATTCCTAAGCAAAAAAATGAAAACAAACACACAAATATATATTGTTTAAAAACATACTAGATGTGATTAATAAATTCAGATAAATATTAACTATGTAGAAAGCTCTATCCATAGTACATACATACAATACACACCCACAAATATCAATATGTAGAGAATATAGTCAAAAAGATGCAGGCTGATGTCATCATTACAATAATGACAGAAGCAAGATAGAATCCTTTTCCACAGACAACTTGATGAAATCTACATTTCAGTTATATTCATGTTTGATGTACATAAACATATAAACTGAAGAGTAAAGATTTTTTGTCATTAATTTATTTTCATGTTGATAATGTAAGGTAAGACAACAAAATATATATTCATTTCCTTGTTCATTTAAAAAGTTAATTCTAAGGTACGACATTTTAAAATGGATGGTATTTCCGAGCATGTTAGCTTCAAACAAAGAACAAAAATACATAAATAAATATCAGCATAACAAGAAAAATTATATCCTTAAGAATATCAGTGATTCATTCAAAAAACATAAACTCTGAGAGGCATAAAATAATCTCTAGCTCCAAAAATGGAAATAGTTCCACAACTTTTATTTTTTACATTAAGAAACTCTTTTCCATGGGAAAAAAATGGATCTATAAAAATGTAATAAATACTCCAAAAAGGAAATCTTTCTACTTTTCCATTAAGGTTAGATTAATGATAATTTGATTCAATATGAATAATGTTTACCTTTTTTGGCTTAGACATGGTATATGATGATGAATTATATATTGTGATCTAACTTTCTTTTCTTTCCCCAAGATTTACCAAGAATCAATTTCTTTCTTTTTTTTTTGAAACAGAGTCTTGCTCTGTCACCAGGCTTGAGTGCAGTGGCCTGATCTCCGCTTACTGCAATCCCCCCCTCCTGGGTTCAAGCAATTCTCCTGCCTCAGCCTCCCAAGGTGAGTGCCATCATGCCCAGCTAATTTTTGTATTTTTAATAGAGACACAGTTTCACCATGTTGGCCAGGATGGTCTCAATCTCCTGACCTTGTGATCTGCCCACCTCGGCCTTCCAAAGTGCTGGGATTACAGGCGTGAGCCATCGCACCCAGCCCCAAGAATCAATTTCTTTATACCTGGACAAAGCAAATTTCAAAATCTAACTGATTTTATCAGTAGGGATTCTTACCAATAGAGTCATCTAGTAGATGCATGTTTTCTTTTCCTAAATGTGGCTCTATGAACTTAATTGTGAATGATTTCTAAGGAATAAAGTTGATGAAATAAAAGTGTTTTGTTCTGATATTAACTTCAACCTTCTTGCGCATAAAGTGTTTTAAAAGTAAAAATTCCATTTGGTTGGCTATAACATCACTATTTTGGGAAATGTTATCAGAGTCCATATCTTCTGAGGAAAAGTTTTCATCAACTCTAGTACTTCTTAATCATCTTTGGATTTGTGAACACATCTAAGAACATGATTAAAGTGACAGAACACTGCATACAAAAATGCACAGTATGACTGTATGGCAGGCACATGTGCATCACACACACACACACACACACACACACACACACACACACACAATTAAGGATTCCCAGGCCTTCTTGTAAATCTCATTTATTAACCCCATGGGCCCATGGGCTGCAGTTTAAGAATTCTGTTCCATTTCTCAAGACACATCACAACATAAAGTTTTAGACTCAGTGTTACACCATTTAACTTAAAATGCTTTTTTATGGCTAGCATTTTATAATGTCTTTTCAAGAAGATGGTGTTATAAATAAGGATCACTTCTAAGTGAAATAAAATCCAGATTAATCACAGATTTTTAAATAAAGAAAATTGAAACTGTAAGCCCCTTAAAAGAAAATATGGATTTTTAAAAAAAAAAGATTCACATAGAGAAGGCTTTCCAGGACACAAAATTCAGAAACCATAAAGTAAGTCTGCAACAATAAAAATACCATCGACTGTCAAAGTGGATATGACAAACTGACTTGCCAATCTTTCTCAAAATGTCCACTTTCTGAAAATTAGTAGTTTATTTTTTAGCAAAGTTTTCAGTTTACAGAAAAACTGAGCAGAAAGTTCACATATACTTCCTCCCTGCCCTCAGTTTCCTCTACTGTTAACATCTTACAATATATAGTATATATGTGACAGCTGATGAACAAATATAAAAACTTTATTAACTAAGTCCACAGTTTACATTAGGGTTCACTCTTTGTGTTTTGCAATTCTATGGGTTTTGCCAAATGTGTAATATCATGTACCCCTCATTACTCTGTCACACAGAATAGTTTCCTTGCTTTAAAAATCCCCACAATACCACTTATGCATCCCTCCTTCCCATATCCCCTTCCTGGTACCCACTGATCTTTATAGGACCTACTGTCTTTATAGTTTTCATAATGTCAAATATAGTTGGAATCATACAGTATGTAGCCTTTACACATTGGCTTCTTTCACTTAGTGATACACATTTAAGGTTCCTCCATGTCTTTTCATGGCTTGACATCTCATTTCTTTTTATTGATGAATAATATTCCATTGTATTGATGTACCACAGTTTGTTTATGCATTTATCTACTGAAGAACATTTTAGCTGCTTTGAAGTTTTGGCAGTTATGAATAAAGCTGCTATAAACATTCCTGTGTAGGTTTTTGTATGTACGAAAGTTTTCAATTCATTTGGATAAATACCTACGAGTGCACGTAATGGATCGTATGATAAAACTATGTTTAGCTTTGTAAAATACTGCCAAACCGTCTTCCAAAGAGCCTATACCATTTTGCTTTCCTAACAGCAATGAATGTGAGTTGTTCCGCATTCTTGCCAGAATTTGGTGTTGTAAGGGTTTTGGATTTTAGCCATTCTAATAGGTGTGTAGTGTCATCTTGTTTTAATTTGCATTTTCCTAATGACATGATGTTGAGCATGTTTTCATATGCTTATTTGCCATCTGTATATCCTCTTTGGTGAGGTGTCTGTTCAGATCTTTTATGAACTTTTAAATTGGGCTGTTTGTTTTCTTGCTGAATTTTAAGAGTTCTTTGTATATTTTGGATACAAGTTCTTTATCATATACATGTTTTGCAAATAGTTTTTCTTAGTCTGTGGCTTATCTTTACATCCTCTTTATGATCATACCTGCTTATTTAGCAATTCCACTTTGGAAATTTACCCTCCAGATATAGTTGTGTACATATAAGAAATAGTTTAAGGAAATTTGCCATACCATGTTTTGTGTAGGCAAATGAAGAGGGGAAAAAAACCTTAACTGTCCATCAATGAATAACTGTCCATGGGACCATGGGGTTAAATCATGATACATGCACCAATGGAAAACTCTTCCTCTAGTAGAAATAATGAAGTGTTTCTAGATTTTCTAAATTGTTATAAAAGAGAACATCTACATAGTATGACAAGATTTTGAGTTACTTTTAATGTAGAGATATATATGAAGTAGTTACTCTTTCATTCTATTCAAAAGTTTTCAGTTTTTTAAAAAAGAAAAAATAATAAAGATTAAGTTATTAATGACAAGAAGGGACAACAATTGGATTCTTAATGTCACATTACTTTTCTGTAGATAGCTCATTTAAAAGGCATTTACTCTGGAAAAATAACACTAGATTGAAGTATAAGCTTTGCAGATCTGTTTCTGGAAGTAACTGCTATTGTGTAGCTATAGTTTAAGACTTACAGAAAAAGTGAATTATCTTGTATTTATCATTTCACTCCCAAATACATTATGTTTATTCACTCAAAGTCATGTGCTCAGATGTTTATACAAACCACCTGCCTATATTCAAGATGACTAAGGAAAAAAAGAAGCTTAAGACTTCTCTTGCTGGTGAGCAATTCTAGATACAGAAAATGAATTATCAAGCAATTATGATAGGCTTTAAAATAGAAGCCCTCTCCCTAAGTTAAAAAGGTTTTTAAAAAAACTTAATGCTGTACAGTGAAACAAAAGGGACCATCTTCAGGTAGAATTATTAACATAGAATCTACACTAAATCTACTGGATTTAACAAGTTGTGTCATTTTTACATTTGTTTGGAATTCAAAATGGTCAATTTTGAAATTTGGCAACGTAAAACTCTGTGAACTCTAAACATTTAGTGAATCATTTCACATATTTAAAAAATCTATTTAAAATTCTATTCAATTACTATCATTGTCTAGAGAAGATAGCCCACTTTTGGCTCCTCACTGTAAAATATAGTTATTTGCATGCAATCAATACTGGTTTCTTTAAAAGCATGCCTAGATTAAGAACCTCAGAAGAGTGCAGAGGGTCACAAGAATGCCAGCTGCTCAACAGCTTCCCCTACAGAGTTCTCTGTGGTTCGTTTTATACTTCTGGTTAGTTTCCACACTGCCGCTTTCTTTCATAGAGAGTAGAGGTTGGCAGTACTTCCCTGTGACATCCACTTTCACACCCAAATTGGTCTTCTTAGGTTCCCATTGTGTGCACTACAAAGCAACTTGCCTTGTTGGCAGCTCTAAGTGGGAACTACAAGTCTTTCTTTTCTTCACTGTTCTTTTTCTGGCTCACAAGCAACCTCCCACCAAAAGCTGAATCTGTAGAAGAGACTACATCCAAGAGATAATACCATGAAAAAGTATGAAGAGAAACCCAGGTGGCCACCTTGCAAATTTCCAATGTGGAAGCCTTCGACCTCTCTGCCCAAGAAACAGCTAAAGTCCTAGTGTAATGAGCTTTACAAACCCTAGGAGCCTCTTTACCTTAACTACATACGCCTCCCTAATACAATCCCTTAACCATCTAGCTAAGGAACTCTTAGAAGCCATTTGACCCCTCTTAAGACCCCCTAAGAGTACAAACAATCTTTCAGAAGATCTGAAATCTTTGATTCTTCTGAGACAAACCCTAAGTGTTCTTCTTACATCCAATTGAAGCAGCCATTGCTCTTTGTCATTGCTGGGGCTAAAGAAAAATGAGGGCCAAGGAACCTCCTGGTTTAGATAAATCTCAGATGCCACCTTTGGAAAAATTGAGGAACTGCCCAAAGAACAACTTTATTCCAAAGAAGCATTAGAAATGCCCCATAAATCAAATCCACGGCCACTCCATAAGATATCATCACCTAATACAGTAAGGCACCACAACAGTCAAATAATGTCCTATCATTTTCTGAAGTGACAAAAATAGAAAACCATCAAATCATGACCAAACAAAAGCAAATAATGACTAAATATTTTTTCTTTCTCAGAAAATATTTATTGTATCTCTACAAAATCTCTTGTCCACATTCAAATTACTGAGAGAATGGCCAATTTGGCTAAGTCTACAATATAATAGTAAATATCAAAGTAAAAAGTAAAATATTTAGTTAATCATCTTTATATTTTCTCTATATGATGTTAAGTGTCTGGACATTTTTTAAAAATCTGCACAATGAAAAAAAACCCCTCACTTTTCATCTCCTCATATGTTTGGGTTACATAGACATCATAGGCAACTCTTTCCAAGATCTTTATTAGTAAAATATGCTCCAATCAAAACAAACACACTGGAAACCAAAGGACTTCCTCTCTTTTTTCCTCCCATTCTCTTCTTACAAGATTTCTAAAAAAAAACATTAACTATCAGGAATACCCAATAGTTCAGATACATCTGGCTTCTTTAATCATCTATTTCAAGGAGTCTTTTCCTTCCTGATTTAAGAAACCAATGCTTTTGATAAGAATTGACTAACTTGGATATACTGAATAAAACATTTAAGATTTTTCTTGACAATTTCCCTCAAGATCATTCTTCGCAGGAATCCATTTATGTAAAAGTTGTGTCAGATTAAATCAATCTTGGCTTTATGATAAAAAAATATGAATTTCAACAATGAAGACTACCTATATCACAAGGAGATGTTCTAGTACTTCGACACTTCTTATACTTGCCCATTGAAATTCCTTCTACATCCTGTGTTTAATAATCCACAAATGTGTTCATATAGTCCACTATTATTAACATGATATTGAAGTTGTTTTTATCTGCCTTGCTGCTTACAACACATTTGCAACAGTATATTGTGGCAAATTATATATTTGCTCTGTTGACTTTATTCAAGAATGGTAATCATTGCTCTCAATATATACAGCATTTGCCAAGTCTCCACATTGCCTGATCCTCATCTAATGGAGTTGAATCACCTTTTTCAAAATTTTTCGCCTTTTCTCTAAAATCAGCATGCCAAACCTGTGCTTCAATTCTTGGCCATTTCAGGGTTTATATTTTTATAATACCCACTAACACAATTCTAATTTTGAATTTATGCTGCCTTTAAGAAGAATAAAGTTCACAAAACTGACTTAATTCCCAAGGGTCTAGCCTCGGACTAATACAAGATGATTCAAAATGGGTAGAAGCCTAGATGCTTTCGAGTTAATTCTGTTTCCTGATTCATGCCTCAGAAAAGATCTGTTAGAGATATAGATGAGAGATGACAAATCTTAGCCCGGCATGGTAGGTGAGTACCAACTCCAATGCCAACTGTTCTAGGAACCAATATGTCAATCAATAATTAGGACACTATATTTCTCTATTCAGATCTCTATTTGACTTCACAAACTCTATCTAAAAGATGCTTTAAGGCTCACATTCTCTCCTAATTAAATCTACTTTTTCATTCTCTGTTTTAATTCATACTTGTATTTTCTGCCTTGTACTTTTATTATTTTCCCCATGGCATTTTTTTCCCTTTGGTTGGCTTCAGAAATATATAGTCCATCTTTATTTTTTCTTCAAATTATCTCCAATTTTAAAAAAGTAGTCTATGCTATTAATTTTATATTAGTGTTACCTAAATTTTGCCTGAAACAAAGAAGGCCAATAAACTATGCTTAATGTAAAACAAAATCCAACCCTATAACTTTTCTGATATTATTTACATGGGCAAAGTGTGTAAAGGAATACAAGAGTAAACAAACTGAATTAAAACAATTTTACCAAGAGATCAGTTTTGGGGATTACATTTTTAGACTAATTGTTAATCATTTGCTTCCGTCACTTTGTTTTGCAGATACAGCAAATATATATAGTTATACTCCTTAGAATGGCATAGGTATCATGTAAAGGAGAACTTTGTACATCTCGCTCTGAGAAAAATGAAAATTTTTATAAATATAGATATGACAACAGAGAACATACCTTACTCATTGTACCTTTGAATTTTACCTTTAATGTTAGAAATATTATTCAGTATACATGGCATGACTTTTTTCAAAGGGATTTTGTTAAGAGTAAACTAAAAACAACATATTCCATAATTATAATTACTATTTTAACAACTCACATTTACTGATCTTTTATGACATAGTAGACATTCCTTAGATATTTTATTTTCACTGTCATTGAATTCTCACAACCCTATATAACATTGTAACATATTAAATTGGAAGCTTCTAATCCTAAAAGAAAACAAAGAATAAATTAATATAGTCCTACATCATTATTTTAAAGATGAAAAAATTCAGGTCTAAGGGGACTAAATGTTCTGCCCAAGATCATCTGGCTGTTAGAGTGAAAGAAGAGGTATTAGACCATACAGTCTGCTTACTCCTTCCATAGGCTAATTGTGTTTCTTTGAAAAGAAAAATTGATCTAATTTTACCTAAAAATTATCCAGAATTGATGTATGATGTTTTGTCAATTGGAAATAAGGAGCTTGCCAAGCACGAAGGATAAAAATGTGTGCATTTTTTATATAATGCATGGTGTGCATTACACTGAACACGTCTTTAAAGAATTCTTTCATGTGTTTTTTTTTTTTCAAGTAATCATTTTTATTCAAAGCATCAGGAAGCAAAAACACAGAGAAATTACAGATTTACAAATTTAAACAAAAGAAGGTATTACCTGAACACTTCCTGGTTATCTTGAGTGATAAAAGTAGTTCTTCAAACAATTCTTGAACACCTTTTTCCAGTTTCATAAAGGATTTTATGAGCTCCAATAAGAATTCAACTTTGTCTAAGGGGAGAGAGAAATTTCTTCCTTTCTGTGGGCATTCAGGGGTAACTGTGAAAAGAAAAGATCAATATTGTCATGCATTTTATTTATCTCCTTAGTAAATATTAGAGCGATGTATGTGATTCCATAAACTATCTAAAAACTAACCAGATCCTCCATAATTAATCCAAGTTACTTAATTAAGAAACACATATAAAATCTAGGAGTATCTTTTCTTCTAAGAAGATGGAGATGAATATTCTGTTTGAGGCAAATATGCCAATTAAATTATTAGATTGAGTCTCAGAGTTATAAATAGAAAGAAATTGGATTTGTTGTAAAATCACATCTTATGCAATTCTGCTTTTTTTTTTTTCTTAGTCTAGCATAACTTGAATCTAATGACAAGGAGATACTACACAAACCCAAACTGAGAGACATTCAACAAAATACCTGGTCTGTACTTTTCAAAAGTGTCATGTGAGGGAAGCACAAAGGCCAGGAAATGACCTAGTCTAAAGAAGTCTAAATAGACATTAAGTACAATTGAAATTAATACACAATCAGCATTTTATTTTGCTATAAAAGACATTCTTGGGCTGGGCGCGGTGGCTCACGCCTGTAATCCAAGCACTTTGGGAGGCCGAGGTGGGTGGATCACGAGGTCAAGAGATTGAGACCATCCTGGTCAATATGGTGAAACCCCGTCTCTACTAAAAATACAAAAAATTAGCTGGGCACGGTGGCGCGTGCCTGTAATCCCAGCGACTCAGGAGGCTGAGGCAGGAGAACTGTCTGAACCCAGGAGGCGGAGGTTGCGGCCGAGATCGCACCATTGCACTCCAGCCTGGGTAACAAGAACGAAACTCCGTCTCAAAAAAAAAAAAAAAGAGACATTCTTGGGATAACTTGGTGAAATATATTACGTCAATTCTGAAGTCTATTTTCAAATGCTGTTATTGTATGACTTAATTTCTTGATTTACATAACTATTGTGGTTATGAAAGAGAATTTCTTTGTTTTTAGGAAGTACACACCGAAATATGTAAGAGTGTCTGCAGACTATTTTTATTTCAAGAAAAAAATAAAATTTTGTAAAGAAAGAGAGAAAGCAAAAGTGGAAATGTGGTCAAATATTAACATTTGGGAAATCTGAATGTAAAGGAAACTTGGGAATTCTTTGTATTATCCTGGCAACTTTTTTGTAAATCTGAAATTAAAATAAACATTTTACAAAACACTATATGAAAGATATATTCTTTAAGACTTTATATGTTTTGTTCCTATCATTTACAAAAAGCAAATTAAGGCCAGGCGCAGTGGCTCATGTCTTAATTTCTGCACTTTGGGAGGCTGAGATGGATGGATCAGGAGATCAGGAGTTTGAGACTAGCCTGACCAACATGGTGAAACCCCATCTCTACTAAAACTACTAAATATAGCCAAGCGTGGTGTCCTGAGCCTGTAATCCCAGCTACTCAGAGACTGAGGCAGGAGAATTGGTTGAACCCGGGAGGCAAAAGTTGCAGTGAGCCAAGATCGCGCCCCTGCACTCCAGCCTGGGCAACAGAGCAAGACTCCGTCTTGAAAAAAAAAAATCAAATTAATTTAGCTGTTGAATCTAGACTACATAACCCATGAAGTCATGTTTAAAAATAACTTTGTTAAAATAATTGTGATATCTATTATTTGCATAAGAACAATACAAATTAAAGGGTTTTTTTGTCCTTTTCTAATTATGCTACTAGTAAAGTCATACTATCATTTTATTATGATACTAAAATCACTTTATACTCTCTAAGAGTATGGAGAACAATTCATTTATTTCATGTTTTTAACTCCAATTTGTTACTTTCACTTTAGATTATATCACTAAATGGTTTTTTTGACCAAGTTTTAAAGGATTTAAAAGAAACCTTTATTAGTGCCTTTTTTAAAAACATATATTTAATAAATATCTAGAAGCTTAATTATAAATTGGAAAATTTGTAAACTCCTATAGACTTAACATAAATTGCCTTTGGAGATAAAATACAAATGCTATTCAAAAATTGTATAGGGTCTGGCAATTCAATGGGGAAGAGAAAGATTACTTTCATCACATAGATATAGAAGGAAGATTCCAGAAATCTAACAATTTTGTGGCTAATCTACTTCACTTCAGTGAAACTTTAAAATGTTAGCATCAAACTTGTAGTCCTATAAATAGTCTTTCACTAAGGACCAAAATGTCACGGTATCTTTACAGGTAATATGAGAAAGAGCTGTCTACTAACTTAGACTATAAAATTTAGTACTGTTCTGAAATAGTAAAAAGGCTTAAAAAAATCTGCAAGTAGATACAAAAACTCTGTTTCATCTCTAAGTTGATATTAGCCCCATATACATGAAAATCTAACTAACATGTACTGTTCTTCTATAGGCATGCTAGAGAACACAAGTATGTATAGGCAGCATATACAACTAAGGCTTTGTCAGAAATAGTATGCCCCAAAATGAAAAGAGAATAAATATATTATGTTTTATTTAGTTGGTGCTTGATTCCCATTTGGTCTGTTTGATTTCTCTTAAGCTTTGCTCATGTAGATGAGTGGCTAGTTTAACCTTCTAAACCTTAAATTTCCTTGTGCAACTAAAATGTTTATAAACCAAATTTTCAAAGGCTTTAAGAATCCTTCCTAATTCTTTATTTGAAAACGTCTCTCAATAGTTTGACTAGAAATTCAGCATATTTAAGAAGTGTTTATCTGGCTCAATTCCAAATTGAAGTCTTGTGAATGTTTATAAAGTAAGCAAAGAAGCATCCCAAGAAAAATCATTAAGAGTCAAAATTATACAAGACTGCTAATTGTTGACAATTATGCAAGGTCTGAGGATTCTATATAAAGAGGTCTTACTTTCATGACCTGGATTTAGAAGAATCTTGTACTCCAAGAATAAAACAATAGTGAAAAGGAAATCTTTTTTTAATTCAGTGAATCTTTATAACTTAATAATGCAAGAGAATAGAATAAAATATATGACCTAATTCTAATCATTTTTTTGTCCCAAAGAACCAATGATTATGGTAGAGGCCCATTAATTAGTAGTCTTTATTTCCTATTACTATCAGCTCAGTGTTCTCCCAAGGGGTATTGTACGGCTTCTTAATTTACGGGAAAATAATTCTGTGATAAATTCATTTTGCAAAAGGCCAATTAAAGCAAAATTAAACACAAAGGATGAAGTAGCATTTCCCAAACTTATTTGACTTATTTTACCTCACAGTATCTCAAAGGACCAGTGTCCTAATCATCACACCTTAGCTCATGATTTCTAGCTGCCTAAGCATTTGTTTCTCTGTCCCTTAAACTTCATTGTTAACCAAATTAGTAAAGAGTTTCTCCCAGCAGAGATTCCTTGACCTTCTCCTTTGCTAAATTAATCTCCTTTCCATGTTTTTCAATATTATTTGTTTGCTCCTCCTCTGCAAGTCACTTCTCCAGAAAACATTATCTGCCAGCCTGGGCAACAGGGCAAATCCCATCTCTACAAAAAAATACCAAAACAAGCAAACAAACAAACAAAAATTAGCTGGGCCTAGTGGCGCAAGCCTGTAGTTCCAGCTACTCAGGAGGCTGAGGTGGGAGGATCACCTGAGCCTGGGAAGTCGAGGCTGCAGTAAGCCGAGATTGTGCCACTGCACTCCAATCTCGGCGACAGAGTGGGACCCTGTCTCAAAAAAAAAAAAAAAGGCTCCATCTCAGTCCGCTGCAACCTCTGCCTCTGGGATTCAAATGATTCTCCTGCCTCAACCTCCTGAGTATCTGGGATTACAGGTCCCCACCACCAGGCCCAGCTAATTTTTGTGTTTTTAGTAGAAATGGGATTTCGCCATGTTGCCCACACTGGCCCTTCTCAGCCTCCCAAAGTGTTGTGGTATCAGGCGTGACCCACTGCACCCTTCTGAAAACTTTATTTGGCTACAATAAATCCAGGAGTTCTCCTTCCCCCAGTAAGCCAACTTGGCCTTTATTTATTTATTTAAAACACTATGGAACTATCATGCTTTAAAGTTTTGGACATACATGTTTATACACAGGCAATTCTGTTTGGCCTACTGCCAACCATTGCTGTAAAATATCTCACGTAATAACTATTGTTTGGCTATAAGATGAGCTCCAGGATTCCTAGGAAATATAAATTTCTCCTAAATCCTCAAAATAGTATCAAGATAAAATCAAATTTTCATTTTAGAGAAATCTTTATTTAATTTACCATTACCTAGAAATGAGTACGTCCACGTAAATAATAACTAGATAGTTGCGGGTTTTTCTTTATATATAATTTTAATAATTTTTCTAAAATGCAATATAAAATAGTCTGTTTATTTAGTGTATTTAAAACAACTTAAATTTTCCTTCATGACAGAGTTACAATGACAGTTACTTATTTCTATGCTACACTCAGAGACGAATGTTTCTCCTTCTGTTAAAGGGCATTTCTCAAACCGATAATCATTTGAAAAGTGTTCTATGACCAAATAAGCTTGGGAAATACTACATACTGAATTCTCCTTAAAGTAATTCAGAAAGCGAATTAGCATATTAAAGTCTCTATTTACTTCCATAATAAAGTAAAACTTTCTAAATTTAGTGTTTCTCAAACCTTTTTGACCAATGAACACAAGTTTATCAATACATATCTACTCCTGAGATATTCTCAAAAACAGTTGTGTGGGGAACACTGCTCTGGATTCCTCCACAACTTGAGTATTTATATCTGCTTTATAGATTTTCCTTTCACTGTGGGTTCTTGTTGCTGGTTGTGTGGATGATTTTACTGGTACCCTCTTCCACTTGTAAACCGCTGCTTCTAACATTATCATAGCATTTTTGCAGACCCCTTTAAGAAACTAACTAAGGAAAGTCTTCTAAAGCCTCCTAGACCTTCTCGTTGAATACAATTCATGTAGTAACAGTGTGAAGGCTGAACAGAACCACCTGAAGTCCATCTTCGGCTCTCATAGAGCTGTATGGTTCAGGACTTTCTGTATTTTTAGAAATGCAGATTTCTGGATTACTTTTCAGCAAGTGTCCCAAGTGAATTTTCTGTATACTAGAGTTTGAGAGTCCTTTTTGAGGGGTTCATGAGCTTTAGATAAAAACCCTTGTGGTTAAAAATTACTGTGTATGCACCAAAAAAACCTAGATTTGGGTCTTAGAAGTCAACCAATAAGTTGCTGTTGCATAAAACACCATGACTTAAAAAAAAAAAAAACTCCACTTTTTCGGCTGGCCATGATGGCTCACACCTGTAATTCCAGTACTTTGGGAGGCCGAGGTGGGTGGGTCATCTGAGGTCATGAGTTCAACACCAGCCTGGCCAACTAGTGAAACCCATCTCTACTAATAATACAAAAATTAGCTGGATGTAATGGCATGCACCTGTAGACCCAGCTACTTAGGAGGCTGAGGCATGAGAATCTCTTGAATTCGGGAGGCAGAGGTTGCAGTGAGCTGAGATCATGCTATTGCACTCAAGCCCGAGTCATAGAGAGAGACTCTGTCTCAAAAAAACAACAACAAAAATACTCCACTTTTTCCATGTCAAGGAATTTATGACTTTTTTATTTCTGGAAGAAGTATGAAACATCTGTAGGAAATTTCTAAGAATATATCCTACATATTTGCCCTGGGCAAAAGAAGAACTGCAGTTGGGGGGGAAAAAAAAGCTAAAGAATAGTTTAAGTTTCTTAGACACAGTCATCACAAATGTAAAATGATTTCCATGAGGCCAAAGATCTCAGAACCCATAGTACCTCAGAACCCGGGATAATCACTTACGGTACTCAAAAAGCTGATTAAAAAATAAATGAATGAAATCCCACTGATCCTAGAAATAGGCTCAGGCCAGAACAAAGTAAAATTTTATACCAAAACCTAAAATGTATTCTTTAAAACAATAAATAATTATGGATGTAAGTTCATAAATAAACATTTACAGTATTCTATAAACATTCCTTATAGTATTCTGTTTGACAAGATAAATTTGAAGCTTACTTCTAAAATAGAAAGTGTGTGCAAAATGCTATAGAAACAATGATGGGCTGGGAACTTGATAGAGTATATGATACAATTTATTCTAAAATATGACTTTGTGTGTTAAAAATATAAAATACACTTTAGGAAAAAATATTCACCATAAAAATGTGCACAGATATTTACAAAACTGTTATCCTATATTTTTTAAAAAGTCTTCTTCTCTGTCTATATATATTTGGAAATCCATATAGTTATAGGTATTATAAATGTGTCTAGACACATACACACACATATCTATAGGTATATCACGCATAAAGTATATAGAGTACAGATTATACACTTAAAGGTGTTAAATGTTAGTTATACCTAGTTCAAGTATTAACCCCATTCTCTTCTGGAAAAATTTAGGACATTGAAAGGAAATCTAGGGGACATTAGAGCTCCTCACATTTGATCTGCAACAAAGCAGCATTTGAAATAAATATCAAAGTCCAGCTAAATCAGACAAACCATAAAAATACAGGTAGTAGCTGAAAGCACACATATTATTTTCCAAAGCTATTAGCAACAGAATTCTTGTTAATAATAGTGGTAAGATACAAGAGAAAATGAGAAGCCACAAAATCAGATAAACTGGAGCTGGAGGATCAGTATAAAAGGATAAAAGGGGCACATTTCAGTTTTTCCAGGAAAAACGAACATTAGCCACCCTATTATGGACTGTAAATGGATCCATTTTCAATGAAGAGTTATTCTCAGTGCCACCAGACAAGCGATGTAAAAAGAGGTGACACACAAATGCTATTGAAAGTCTTATTCCAGATGAAATTTATGACATAACCCAAATGGAAGATATTTGCTCCAGTAAAGAAAAGTTTTAAACAATATAATATGAAGTCAGCAAGGACCACATAGGAACAAATTATATGCAGTACTTCTCCCAGAACCCAACTCACTTCCTGAGAGCAGGTGGGACTCTGGAGCCCACTGAATGGATAGCAATGGCCTGACTCTTCAGGCCTCGAATGCTTAGTTCCACGGAAGTTCCATGGAACAGCAGGGGGAAGAACAGAACACAAACACCATGACCCTGAGTTTGTAAAGGGCCTTCTGTGTCATATAAGCCTAACAAGTAGCTAGAAAATCATGGAGGACCTGCAGGAATTGTTTTCATCATGTACACTAAGATGAAATTGAAACTGGTTTTCACCTTTTCTTGAGGCATTATTATTATATTTTTTACTTATTTTGCAAATGTATATGACTAGAAAAGAATTGGGGTAAAACTAAGACAAGGAATATTTACATCTTAGTTTGCAGAACTGAATTTCTTACTTGTCATCTCTTTTGAGGAGGCTTCCATATGTACCATCCAATATACACAAGGTAAAATTTTGAAATAACTTGAGTGAATAAATGACTAAAAGAATGAACTGAGTGTCTATGAAGTTAAGTGAAAATGTAACCCGACACAAGTTGAATATGTAGAAATTCAGATAATCCACAGGTAAGTGTCAGGATCCCTCTTCTAAATGGTGAGAGAATGAAGAAGGCACTCTTAAGGAAATTGAGCCTAATGAATGTAAATGAATCTGAATGTGAATTTAGAAAAACATTTAACTCTTAGAAGCTAGAAGTTGGACTCCTTCTCATCTCTCTGTCCTTCCTGACTTCTGATCTCCCCACCCCTCCACTAATTTTATCATACATTTATTTATAGCATTGTTACCTGAAGCACAGAGGTGGCATAGCAGAAGGGCTAACACACAGAAGCTGTAGCCAGATGGCCTGGCTTCAAATCTGGGCACTGGCCCTACTAATACAACTTTGGACAAGTTACTTAGTCTCTTTATGTCTCAATGGTATATGAGGTTGAACTGAGTTAACACATTAGAACTGTTCTTGGGAGGTAGTACTTGCTATACAAATGCTAGATTTTACTCTCATCTCCTCTGAGAAGCCTGCCCTCAGAACCCAAGCCAGGTCAGGGTCTTGTTCTCCATGCTCCTTCCTATTTTACCTTGCACAACCCTTCATTTTAGCACGAACCATGTCACATTAAAATGGTTGGTTTGAAAGGTGTCTCTCAAACTTTAAACTCCTTATAGGCAGAGATCTTCTTTCCCTGTGATTGCATTCCCATTGACCATCATAGTGCTTATATGAATGAATGGTTTCAAAATGGTCTATTTGGGGTATCATTAGTGAGAGTTAGAGACAAAACCAACTGCTTTTAACTTATTTTAATTGGCTTTCTCCCCCTACACTGTAAACATGCTTCTTTTAGTCAAATACTAAATGAGTTTCACATTAATTACTGTATGACAATTTTAACAGGAAATATTTTGGAGAGTAATAATGATAAACACCATGTCAGAGACCTATTTCACTATAAATTACTTTAAATATTGTTATTTAATTGACCCCATCTCTAAGGTTAACATTCATGAAGTTGAATGGCAGCCCCACTCCAAGACTTCTATTTCATCTTTACTGTGTCAGTTCTTCAAAACACTGGCTTTGTGTGTATGCATGTGATTTTTATCTCTTTTAGAATCTAATATAAGCTATGCATCTATGTTCGTAGAAGGATGTTTTGCATATAATTCCAACAGTTCCTCAGGCCTTAGAGTTCTACTGATCATCTGGCTAAGGCCCTCTGCCTTGATCTGGTCTGACTTTATCAGAAATAGACTTTATAAATCTCCCTCTTACTCAGGAGATCTGAAGTTTCTACTTCCTTTGCAAGAATAAGTCCTTTCCAGCTTCTAGCTCAGAATTAATCACTCTTCCCATTTCATAAAATTAAATGTCTTAACACATTTACACAGATAATTCTATTAGCCTATTCCAATATAGGCCTTGGGTAAAGTGATGGGATATACTGAAAAGTAACTAATGGTGTCACTCTTTCAGGAACTTAGACAAATACACTGATTACTGCAAAGTGGCAACTGCTTTCATAGAGATACATGACAACCAAACTGATCTATCAGAAGAGACTAAATTGCCAGTACATACACTATCTGCATTTTGTATATCTTCTTTCTCTGTGCTCTAGTTGTACACTAAAATTTGTACCCATTGATAGGGTTAGTAATCACGATCTAAAGAGAGGTAGATGTATAGACAGAGAGAACCACTGGGTTTGAAATAAATCCTCCCAACCCACTGAAAGGCCCTACGTAACAGGCAGGTTTTCTATTTCCTTTGGAGGGGTCTAGACTGTAAATATCCCCTTGTTTCACATACCAAGAGAAACCTAAGTGGCTAAAAAGAATGAAGATAGAGTCACCCTGAAGCTATTCTTCTGGGTCAATGAGAAAAACTGAAAAGACACTGCTTCTATTCTTACCGTTTTATGATTCCCAGGCCAATGCTGGCTCCACTGGATGTTACCTAAACTTACTGCTCAATGATAACAAAATTCTCCCACACTCCATTTCCTCTTCTCTGGCAAAACCTGTCAGTATTACATTAGCAAGAAATCTGACTTCTTGCTCATTTGCCAAGGATATAATACTCTTGTCCTTCTCCTATATTTAATCCTTCTTGTTTTGTTTTGTTGACTAAGAACATGAGAGAGAATATCTAACTCCTGATGTGGCCAGTTAGGCCACTGTTAGTTGAAGATGCCAATAAAAGAATGGCTTACATTTGAATTCAGCCAGAACTGAGAACTGTACCCAGGGAAAATTTCTGAATATTTTCTCAGCTGACTTTTGCTGGTTTAACTCCCAGTTGTAAATACTTAGATATGCTGACTCTTTCAGGGAACATCCTAATAAAAAGACATATCTACTGTAATAAAATAGGTTTTAAATTTTAAGTACTATATGCTAATGGTACATTATTAATGAAATATCTTCCTAGTATTCCTTTCTTGGTCTCAAATTTTGCAAGAGTTCAGTTAATTATATCTTTTATCATATGTGTTACTTTCTCATATCATGACTAAAAATTAACCTGTAGAAGAAACTTAAACTCAGTTAACAATTCATTTTTACTATAGCCTAAGGTTGAACCTGAGAATTGATATTTCATTTTTTGAAGGAAATATGCCATGAAACAGAAGTTATGTTATCAGCTCTTAATATAATATGTTAAAAACTAATTTTAAAAATTTAGCACTGGAATAAAAATAATGCCATCATCAAAAACATGGATTTTAGTTAAGACACCTGCTGAGTGTGTTTCCTAATATACTTTCCAATGAATCACAGCCTTACAAAAGAGAGTGAACATTTCTCTTCATCTATACTGAAAAGTATTCTCTTCACACTATTTTTTATCAAGTAGGAAAATTATAATGCTCATGAATGTATGTTAAAATTAATATGAAAAGAGATAGCCATGGTGATAATAGAAATCCCTAGTGCCCACCTGAAAAGCTATACTCATGAGCTTATTATTCTAAAAGAGTAGGGAAGGCCTGAGAGGTAGAGAAGACATGCGGGCACTTTGTAAATTTTATAGTAAATCTTATCTTTTTAGCTGCCTTCCTCTCCTAAACAATAGTTATTCAGCTATAAAGGTAAAGACCTATTGCCTTCAAATTCCAAGTACGACTTTGCAGTCCCTTGGTGGCAGACATTATCTTTTTCCTCAAAAGGCCCATGATCTACAAAAAGCATCTTTAAGTGGGTTTCACTTGCTAATTCAATAAAAGATTTACTTTGTGCCTGTAATGCACAAGGCACCATGTGACATGCATCACCTGCAGTGACAGGAGACAGGTACAAAATTAGATCTGAAAGCAGAGTGGGGTGACTAAGGAGAGCCATACCTCAGCAGTCACCATCATCTCCTATGGCCATCTGAGGCTCCTGAGAATAAATTTACTTCTCTTTGACTACTTTAGTTCAGGCAAAAAGAAAGTCATCACACTAGATACATAAGAAAAACTCAGTATTGAAAAAAGTCTGGATAAGAAACTAACTGCAGAAAATATCCAGAGTTGACTGTCATCCTATTTTGATATAACTGGTTAATACTGGGCTCACTATGGTTTGTTTCATGGGAATTCTTTAATTGAAAAAAAGCAATATAAAATACATGCGAAATTAAGCAACTTAGTTTTTCTTTGAATACATACACAAATCTTAGACTTAATTTTTATATTACAATAAACACATAAAGCTTTGTTTAATAAACACAAAAATTTAAAAATTCACTTAGATTGCATTTTAGATTCAGTGTTATTGGTGGCTGGGTTGTGATGAAGAAGGGAAGACAATAGATAGGAAGGGAGAAAAAGGGAAAGGTTAATGAGAGGCCAGGAGAGAGGCAGTCCTCCCAAAGAATGATCAGCACATGACAGCTGATGGGGCAAATCTGGCCCACAGCCTATTTTGGTGCAGTTTGTAAGCTAAACATGGCTTTTCTCTTTGTAAATGGATGGAGAAAAAAAAATCAAAAGGAGAGTATTTTACGACATGTGAAAAATTACTTAAAATTCAAGTTACAGTGTCCACGGTCACTGAAACACCACCCCACCGATCTATGGCTACTTCGCACTACAATGGCAAAGTGAAGTAGCTGAAACAGGGACCTACCTTATGGGCTGCAAAGCCTAAAATATTTATTATTTATCCTTTACAGAAAAAGTTTGTCAACCCCTGCCCTCAGCAAATAGAAAAAAAAAAAAGCAAAAGAGAGAACAGTCATAGATTATTGACACACAAAGGGAGAAACCGGTTAAAAAGCAGGGAGATGAGATAATGAAATAGAGATAAGAGTAATGGTAGGGTAAATGCACCTGATAGCAATAATGTACACATACCCTTCGAATGTCTGTGTGTGGCAGAAAAACCTGAATGTGTGTTAGGAGCTAGACAATCTGGAGTGGCTAAGCCAAAGACTTACTCTTTATCTATGATAAACATCTGAGTTCCCAGCCTGTCCTGTGGAACATGGGCTAGGCTGCACAGGGGATTGAGGCCCTGAGTTTTGGGATAAAAGAAGGTTGCCAGGTGGAGGTTGTTAGCAGGGAGGGTATTAAATGGAAATACTGCAAAAATAGCATGGTATTTTGCAAGCCGCTGCAGTTTTCCTGCCCAGCCCACTGTCACTGAACTCTCTCCCCTGTCTGTGAGCCCCTGACAAAATCCCATGTCTCATCTGTTGGCTCTGAGTCTCTTCTTCGGCCTCTTGAACTTGGCACCTTCCCTATTTAGATTAATAGGGTTTGGCATGGCATTAATTAATAGTTACCATTTACTGAACACATACTGTATGGTAAGCACTTTATATATGTTGTTTCTAATCTTCATTAAAGCCATAATGAGGAAACTGAGGGTCAGAGAAAGTACTTACTTACTAGTGAGAAAATCCACTGTGAGAAAACTAGCAATGACACCAATCGAAAAACAAAGTATGGGAATCAGAAGGTGATTTACATTAACAGTTTCAATCTGTGAGATTCATTTGGAATAATATGGACAATTTTTGGCCACCGATGAGAGCCAATTCACACTTCAGCCAGAATCACCTTTTATTTGTGTATTCCCTTCAAACACCAAGTTCTACCAATGTTAATGACAGAAAACAATTATATAATGCTTACTCTAGCATTATTTATTTACATATATATTTATATTAATTTATCTTAGAGAATTAGCATAAATAGGTGGAAAGCACTAATATTACAATTTACCTCTAAAACACGAAAAAGTTAAATAAATTGCTCAGGGTCACAAAGCTCAAAAGTCACAGCCCCAAAATAAAATAATAAAATATAAAAAAATAAGTCACAGAGCCAGTACTTGAATGAAGGCAATCTGGCCCCAGTAACTGTTATTTAATTATTTATCTCTTCCTTCTATTGCATACAGAATGAAGGCAATAATCCATACTTTCAACTTTTAATGCAAAAACCGCAATTACTTTTGGACACCAGTTGAAAGTATGCTATGTTGGTATCAAACTTCAGCAGGCATCAGAATCACCTGGAGAGCGTGTTAACACACAGATTGCCAGGTTCACTCCCATTGTTTGTGACTCAGTGAGTCAGGGGAGGAACCTGAGAGTTCACATTTCTAGCTTATTCTGGGTGATGCTGCTGTGGATTTGGAAACCACACTCTGAGAGCAAATGCTCTGTTGCTTCCCTATTAATTCTTTGTATTCCCACCTAGCCATCCTGTTCTCAATGTTTATGGCTTCACCTCAGCATAAACATTCATTAAAATTCACAGTAGGATTTCCAAGCAGTGGAATGGGGGGAATATTCTTCTTGGTGGTTTCTTTATATCCTTCTCACCATTCAGGTAATCTTACACATAACTGGACAAGTTCTGTTTCTTAAACACTTCTATCAAGTTATTTTTCTGCCTTTATCAGCTACCATGTGCAATTTAAACATCAAAGACTGGTTTTCAAAACTCTTGTAATCTCTTCTTAGGCTAGGTATCATATCTTATCATTCATTCAGTTGTCCATTTTTTAACATAGTTTTTGTATTCCCAGCACTCCTTTCTCTTTTCTAATAACAAGCTTATTCCTGGGCCAGTCAGAAGGCTTCCCTAAGACTATCTAAACTGAGGTACCAGGAAGCTGTTAGGATATGAGCAAGAAACTTCCAGGAGCCATGTACCCACTGAGTGGAGAAACTTGTCAGAGTGAAGTCATCACACAGGGAGAAACCAAAACAACGGATGATTAAATACAGTTGAAGGCTGAAATCCTGTTGCTCAGGTCTACAGAAATCCTCTGGTTCCCATTCTTCCAGAGGTTTAATTGTTGTTTAATTATTTAGCTCTTTCTTCTATTGTGTAATCTACCACATCCTTCTTTTAATTAACACCCTTCCCTTTTCTGCATAAAAAGCAGAGATGAGAAATGGAAGGACAGAGACGTCACTTCTAAGTTCAGAGTCCTGGCTAATGCCTTCATTAATTATTTATAGAATAGCCCCTATGTGCCACAGTTTTCTTCACTATCTCCAATAAGTCACTGTAATCTCTACTGCTGGTACTGTCTGAACTGCAAGGGAAGATCCTTCCTTTTACTTCTGCCTATGCAAGCTCTACTCACAGCCAAACTCGAGTCCAAATCATCATGAAGTTTTTCTAGCTTGCTCTTCTTTACACTAAAATCTCCCTTCCCTGAATTCCTAATGTATTTAAAGTCTTATAACAATTCATTTGGTAATTAATTTAATATGGTCTTATAAGGTTTTTCTCCCCGTATTGCTTTGTGGGTTCACCTTTTTTTAACCTCCTAGATTTGAAGGCACATGAAGACACCACATAAAATCAGGCTTTAAATTGATTTCAAACTTCAGAAAAAATTGCTCATGGTAAAGCAGTTTCCTCAAAAGAAATATGATTAGTTGCTCCAGGGTGGAGCTGGGATGGAGAGTGGGACTGAGATACAGAATGAGACATCGTGTGGAACTCTCAGGGTTGAGTGACAGGATGGAAGAAGCCAGACCTGAGAAACAAGGCCCAGGTTTTCTTTCTGATTGAGTACACTCTCCATTATGTGAACATCCCCCATGTTGAAATTCTATTTCTGAGCCAGCATTCCCCACCTGCATGTCAGGAAAGTACCAGAAAGTGAACACTGTTGTTCATTAATTCGTTTTCAGCTTCTTCAGCTCCTGCCCACCTTGCAACCAACACAGTTCCATTTCATCTTGATCACCCTGGACAGAAGTTAGAAGGAACCCCTACTTCCTGGAATCTCTTACTTCTCAGAACTCTACAATTGCTTGTCTGTGTAACTTCAGCAATTTTTCATATATTCATATTTTATTTCCCAATCTAGGGGGGACCAAGGGTCTTCCACTTTCTGGAATACCCACTAATTTTAGCACAATATTTTTTAAATACTTGGGGCTCAATTAATAAGTTGTTTAGCTGGCTAGTACCAGCTAATACACATTATTATTAATGTGTATTAATAATACACATTATTATTAATGTGTATTAATAATACACATTATTATTAATGTGTATTAATAATACACATTATTAAATTACCAGATAGTGATTTAAGAAAATGGTTCAGTTAAAAAGATATTCATTGAACTCCTATCATGTATTAGGCAGTGAATTGGGTACTGAAGAAAATAATTCTTGTCCCTGAGGTGCTTAGAGTCCATATGGGGAGACAGTTCCCTAACTAGATATGTTAATAGAATATGCTAAGCTTTGAGAAAGTCATATGGAGATGCTCTGGGAGTGTGGATTAGGGGCTCTAGCTCAGAAAAAGCTTCTTAGAAGAAATGACACATGAGCTGTCATAAAGGATCAATAGGAATTAGGCAAAGAAGGGGAGGAAGAGAGTAAGAGGTGGCACACACATCATGAGCAAAGCTTTCTGTCAGTTCAGTGTTACTGGAGAGTGAAAAATATGAGGTGGGGAGAGGCATGAGATGAGACTAAAGAATGCAGGTGCTAGGTCAAGGAAGGCTTGCTTTCCAAAACCTAGCCTCTGAAGCTTTATGATGACAGTGATGAGGAGCCACTGAAGAGCTTTAAATAGGGGAGTAAAGTGTGCTTGGCAGATGTCTTACAGGAAAGCAAGAATAAGGGTAGAGAAACGAATTACAAAACGAAACTATTTTAACATTAAGTTCAACTGAGCGATAATAAAGACCTAAATTAGGCCTTGATGGTAGAAATGGAGAGGAGATAGTGTTGGAAATATTTAGGTGATCAGGCAGAATAAAAAATCTCAGTGATTCTTTCGATGGTGGGGAGCAGGGCAGAAGGGGAGAATGAGTCATAGTTTCTGGCTGAGTGATTATTAACAGCATTAACTTAGACTGGGGAAGAGGAGGGGAGATCTGGGGAATGAAGAGGATTTCTGGTTTATCTGTGAGGTGTTTGGAGTGCCTGTCGAATATCCAAGGGTCCAAACAAGGAGGCATTTAACTCTAGAACTATGAATCTCGAGGG
This sequence comes from Callithrix jacchus, assembly GCF_049354715.1. Lineage (NCBI taxonomy): Eukaryota > Metazoa > Chordata > Mammalia > Primates > Cebidae > Callithrix > Callithrix jacchus. Next base: position 116,144,234 of record NC_133503.1, on the reverse strand, counting down.
CTAGATCAGTGCTGGAGCTAGATCTAGTAATCATACACACATAGTACTGTTGGAATCATCATGATAAACAAAAGAGATCTCTGGATACTTTATTATTTTAATTCATCTTATTTCATTAGTTTTATTTTTAAATGGCAAAAAATTAATATAGCACTTCCAGAGAACATTATACGTGGTACATTAAAGATAAAACAAAGTGTCCATTGTGCAGTTGATTTAAAAATAAAAGAAATGCAGCCATTTTCTGTATAGTGATGTTTGAGAACACCACATTAACATGACAGCAAGTCACCTTCTCAGTACAATACTATAAATGTGTATATATGTATATGTTTTAAATAAAGGTAATAACAAAGCAATTGGTTTACAACAGATACTATGTATAATAGCCATATTAATACTCATTGAATACATGTATCACGTTAATACTTAGATGCTATGAGGAAGGTCTTATTATCATCTCCATCTTCCCGATTAAATGACTAGACACTCCTAGCAGAAAAACCACCTATCCAAGGTTAACAACTGCCAAGTGGCAAAGCTGGAATGCAAAGACAAGCCTGTTTGACTCAAAAGCCCCTAATATCTACAGAACATTGAGCGTCACATGGCGGTCCCTCACTCCCATGCCTTTTGTCTACGCCTCTTTTTTGCAGCAATGAGAAGATAATGCAGGAAGAGTCAGGCCAGCACAGGGATTTCAAGCCATTTAAAAAATCATAATTAATGGCTTGATGTCTCAATGAATACATGCATCAACCTTGAGATTCACGCTTCTGAATATTTGTACCTAAAGGTATATTTGTTTTGGAGGGCAATTTGAGTAATATGTATCAAAATTTAAATTAGCTTACTCTCTGGTCCAGGAATATCACTTCAAGGAATAAGACTTTCAAAGATATTCACACAAGTATATAAAGAAAAGAAACTGGAAAATCCTAAGGTCTATACATGTGATTTGGTTAACTAAATGACTGAATAATAATATAAGTATATATTATATATGTTGTAGTTTGAAGCCTCTAAAAAGAATGTGGATCATTCTATATGTATTGATACAATAGGCTGCCTTACTGAAATTCTCTTGTATTTATTATAAATCAAAGTTAACATTTAGAATTATGCTCATGTGAATTTTTGTTTTTTTGGAGACAGAGTCTTATTCTGTCACTGGAGCACAGTGGTGTGATCTTGGCTCACTGCAACCTCCACTTCCCAAGTTCAAGCAATTCTCCTGCCTCAGCCTCCCAAGTAACTGGGATTACAGGCACATGCCACCATGGCAGGCTAATTTTCATATTTTAAGTAGAGATGGGATTTCACCATGTTAGCCAGGCTGGTCTCGAACTCCTGACCTTATGATCCACCCACCTCGGCCTCCCAAAGTGCAGGGATTACAGGTGTGAGCCACCGTGCCTGGCTTGCCCATGTGATATTTTAAAAAGTTAATCTTAGGCCAGGCACGGTGGCTCATACCTGTAATCCCAATCTTTGGGAGGCTGAGGTGGGTGGATAACTTGAGGTAAGGAGTTCAGACCAGCCTGGCCAACATGGTGTAACCCCATCTCTACTACAAATACAAGAAAATTAGCCAGGCTTAGCAGCACATGCCTGTAGTCTCAGCTACTGGGGAGGCTGAGGCATGAGAATTGTTTGAATCCAGAAGGCAGAAATTTCATTGAGCCAAAATGGTGCCACTGCACTCCACCCTGGGTGGCACAGCGAGACACTGTTTTTTGTTTTTGTTTTTAAGTTAATCTCATAAGTCTTCATCCTTTTATGTCATGGGAATATCAACATAAAATGTCTGAAAGGCCAATTTTTGAGATTAAATCAAAGTTATAGCATAACTAAGAGCATAAAATATGTCAGTCAGCCCCACTACATAACCAATAAAGATTAGATGATTCAAATCGTGAAAACATAGATAACTAAGCAACACTCATTTGATGAGTATAAAGGTAATTACAGTCAAATTCTTTGAAAATTAGTATAAAGATGGCCATATCTGTCTTTTTCTCAAAGATTTGTCTTAAATAAAAAACAAGGAAATAAAACCATAACTGAATAGAGATTTCAAGTTCTTAAAGAAAATGGACAAATTAATGATAAACATACTACATGTAAAAAATAATTGCATGGGATAAATCCTAAAATAACTTACCAGAAAATTCTAATTTCATTACAAGATTTCAAAACAGACACTTTGATATAATGTTGAGTCATTCAACCTCATGACATTTAATATTACTTTTTGGAGGTTCTGCCCTCTCAGCACAGCTGGCAGCATGTCAGTCTCATAATCTGAAGGTCCTGAGTTAATATTACTTCTTGGGTTTGAAAAATACTTTTAGTTATCAGCAATCAATCTATTGACTGTAGTCCCCAGGTAGCATTTGCTACCATTAGGAAAATACTCCTTATATTTTAACTACTATTGCACACTTCATACTTCTAATTAGCACTTGATTTTCCCTTTGCTTAGGGAATAATGATTATTGCCTTCACCTAACACAACCAAGGGCTACCTTTAATAGTCAATTTTTTAAAGTTAGCTAATGATCAGTAGGTACCACCCATGCCCCCATGAAAGCCTAATGTAGTCCATCAGGATATACTGTGTTCACCACTACAATTTTTCAAGCACTGTTGGAGAGAGTTAACTTTAATGCTAACATAAATGCAGGTTAGCTACTTTGATTGTTTTAAGAACTATAAAACTTTGAACACTTTGACCTGTGGTAAGAAAATTTCCATCACTGAACAGTTTTAAACTTGCATACTAAATGATTAGGATGTGCTTGAAAATATTTAACATGAGATGACAATAGCGAGATATTAATTCCTACTGAAGAGGCAAAACACAAACTATGAAAATGAATATGGAAGTTTTTCACTTTTATATTATTTAAATTTGTAGAAAGATATTCTGGTAATGTGTGACCATTTTTCCCTCAATAAAGGTAATGATTACGAAAGGTGAAAGTTGGCTTCTAAATTTTGTCCATGGTTTTCAATGGCGCATTCTAATCTGGAGACAAAACTATTAAATATACTTTAAAATATATATATTTATGAATCATGGCATATAATTGTTTTAAATGTTATTATAATTTTTACTGAATCATGTAAATGTCATAACGGAATGGATTAATAAAGTAGATTGTCTATCTTTGGATAGAACATACTTATAAAAGGCCGTTCTGGTCAAGAAAATGAATCCAAAGTATCTTCTACTCTTAATAGCAGTAAGAAAGATATTATCCAAATTCTCATATTCTTATTTCTAATTAAATATATTTTATTAAAAACTGACAGACTATTGAAAATGTCTTGGCCAAGATAAGTTAAAGAGGTGAATTAGCAAAATTATTAAGAAAATTAAAAAATTCACACCAAACAATTTGACATACAAAATAAAGAAAGACCAAAGAATGCAGATCTTGACTCAGTGACTGTCAAATAATTCTCAAATTTTATTTGTAGTTTATGGTAATCCAATGAAAAGTTCAAAGAAATCATACTTCTGAGAAAAAAAAATGGAAAAGCCTAAAGATTTAATACTATACAAAGAAAAGCAGAAGAAAATTTCTGAACACAGAATTACGGTTAGGTTAAATCAGATATGAAGTAGTTTAAAGAAGTAAAAACAAGGCAACTTAGCAATTGTGTAAGTGGAAATTTTGACGTACATTTCCAAAGTAGAGCATGGAGAGATGCATGCATAAATCCCACTAGCAATAATGTGTTCCTCTAATCTTGGCGATATTCACCTTTAAGTGATGCCAATAACTATTGTAATAATGCTGTACTTATGACAGCATTCATCTAGTCAGTCTGTCCTGAAGACAGTGAATTTAAAAGTAGTGTTATTTTTTTTCTTTTCCATTTACTAATCATATACTTAGTTTTATAGGCACTAGTCACAGATCAATCCTTTTTTATGTCTCACTGTGGCATGTAATTTTTTTTTTTTACTAACTGTATGTTTAAAATAATTAGTACTGCTGGATATAAGCACTAATTTCCTAAAACTGCAAAAGGCAACTTAATATTTCTGCATAGCAGCTATAATACACAATATTGCACAGAACTAAATTACTACAAACGGTGCCAGCAGTTTTCTATACACAGTACTTAAGATAATTATAAAAAATCATCTTCATTACTACTTGCTAGCATTTTTTTAACAGTTTAATTTGGATAGGTTACAAAATACATTCAAATCACACAGATATAATTACTGTACACCCAAGAAGCTATAAAATGTTCCCAACCAAATCCCTTTGACCCTGTTAATGTCTGTTCCTTGTTAATCTAAGGCAAACATTGTTTGTAGTGTGCATTTGTTTTAGAATATGAAAAAAAAGAGGGGGAGTAAGGAAATCCCTTAACAGTTGTTATTGATTTCAGCATTTACCGACTGAGAGTTAAGTGCTGTTTACAAAACAGAACAGATGCAGATGCTGACAAAAAGGTAAACAATTGTTGCATGGCTTCCTGCCAGATTCTGAACCGATATATTAAACTCCAAGTGAAGCACATTTCCCCTATGGATTGCACTTATTGCCACTTCATTTCCTATGTGCTCCGTCTCTCTATTGCCGACCCTGGCACTAAGCTATTTCCAGTTCTTTGCTGACCCCTGAGGCCTGGTGCTACCACACACAGCCATTAGAGAAGGGAATTGCATGTGTCTGACACGGCCTGAAACCAATTATTTGATATTTTCTTCAGAATGATGCCCAACTCTGTTGGGAATGAGCAATCATGAAATAATTTACCTCCTGATTTAATTTTTTCCTGCACAAATTAGTTGTAGACTGAGCTGGCTATACACAGCTGCCCATGACATAGCTGTCTTATCAAGATGATACTTGAAATGAAGCAGGGGGGTCTGACTTGAATAGGTCAGGGAATCCTGCTTTAAAGAGGCATTGACAAGTTTATCAGATATACTGATCACATGTACTCTCTGTTGATTGAAAATGACAGAACCTTTAAGAACTATCAGGGCAGCACAGAAAACCGCAAGGATGCAAACCTTATCAGGGTGTTTAATGTTTTTAAACAACTGTCCGATATCTGGTTCCCTTTTTGTGTCCTAGAAACCTTGGCACTTGAATAAAATTATTTAATAAAGTATTAAAAGCAAACTCACATTGGTTCATGGCTGAGTGATTCTTCACTAAATTTCATATTTAGTAGCCCTGTTGTTAGACATAGTCATAAATGTAAAGGAAGTATATATTTTTCTGTAACTCAAATCCCTACAAATAGGTTTCATAAAAATAGAAAGGGCTTAGACTTTATATTTTGTTATCTGTGAGTCACAGAAGCAAGGCAAAACCTGAGAGGATCACTTGTCCATAACATAGAAAGCTTCCAAATTTGCATGTTTAATGAAATAGTGATATTAAGACTAACTGCTTAAACTCAATAAAGACAACACAAGTCTCTTTAGAGAGACTAACTGGACATAAAACTTCAACCAAATCTGTGCAGTAATAGCTTGTCCATAAGTTCAAGCAAAGATTTTTCTCATTTTCACATGCTGATTCCACATTAGAGTTTAGCTATTAAATCGTAAAGAGGCTGTGATTGCTGCATTTTCCTATTTCTCTTCAGGGTCCAGGCTCCACTAACTAGAACCATACACCATACCTTGGAACTTTATGGCTTTGTGATCATGACTAAGAAAAACTATAAGAAAAATGCCCATTAAAAGTACACCTTCTTCAGATAGCTGAAAGGATTACTGTTTTATTGCACTACAAAAAGAATGTTAACAATGATGATTATAATTGATTTCAGTACGGTTTGGAAAAAAAGGTGCATGAGGGCACTATAAAACAATTTTATAATATAGCTTTCTCTGACAGTGATCATCATAAAATTTGGAGGCAATTTCTCTTCTTTTCAGAATAGATTATTTCACAAATCTTGTCCACTCCAAAAATTACACTATGTTGTGCCTTTTGCTAGTGAAAAATGCTACAATTAAAATTGTAACTTAATTTCTACCCTGAAGGACAAACAATATAATGCCATTTATTCTAGATGAGCTCAGTAAGACCATGTAATAGAATTCTAATATAAAAATTGCATATTACTTAGTCTTTTTTATTTCACTGGCATCATAATTTCAAAGGCCATATTAGATTCCAACCTCTGACTTTCACTTACCTGCTAATTTGGGTACTTCCTATTATTCTGTTACAAAAGAGACTAAATTGGAAATAGGGTAAACTATACTTTTCTAAATAATAGACAAGGGTTTCCGTCTTTATACAATGTTGAAAAGAAGTTGTGAAAGCAAACACCGATAGATTTTGTTTTTGATTGAGACAACAACATACTCCTTCTACGTCATTTTAAATAACTTTTCATTTCCTTACATGTGCAATTTTAGATCTCCATTTAGATACCCAACCATCAACGTTCTTATGGGTGTTTTGTTAAGACTAGAAGCAAATTTAAAATACATGTATAAACAGAGGAATAGAAAGGCAATTTTAAGAAAGACAGAAGCAAAATAATTTCTGACTAGAAATTCATAATGACTTTTAAACATTTTACCCAAAGCTAAGGATTATTTTCTCAATTTCAAGTATGGCATGCAGAGGAATGACTGGTTTAACTCTCAAAGCTGCTAGCAGTTTTTCCTGTATAAATGTCTGTGCAGATAAATCAGTCGATACTCAGAAAATGTAATTTCAGACAAAGAATTTTAACAGTCCTAAATGTAAAAGACACACATTTCCCCTGTTGTGGACTGAATATTTGTGTCTCTCCAAAATTCTTATGTTAAAATCCTAAGCCCCAAGGCGGTTGTATTTGGAGGTAGAGCTTTGGGAGGTATAGGTGATGAGAGTAGAGCCCTCATGAATGGGATTAGTGTCCTTACAAAAGAAACCACGGAGAACTCCCTTGCCCCTTCTACCGCATAGAACACACATGGAGGACACAGAGAGGACTGACTGCCTTTATGAACCAAAAAGTAAGCCTTCACCAGACTTTAATTCTACCAGTGTCTTGATCTGGAACTTGTCAGCCTCCACACTATGAGACATAAATGTTTGTTGTAATATCCCCAGAGCCCCTCCTCATCCCTGACTATGGTATTTTTGTTATAGCAGCCTGAATGGACTAAGCCATTCTCTAAGGTAAAAACAATTAGGTGAAGATGGGCCTGGCATGGTGGCTCATGCCTGTAATCCCACCACTTTAGGAGGCTGAGGCAGGCAGATCACCTGAGTTCGGGAGTTCAAGACTAGCCTGACCAATATGGAGAAACCCTGTCTCTACTAAAAATACAAAATTAGCCTTGTGTGGTGGTACATGCCTATAATCCCAGCTATTCAGGAGGTTCGGGCAGGTGAATTGCTTGAACCTAGGAGGCAGAAGTTGTGGTGAGCCAAGATTGTGCAACTGCACTCCAGCCTGGGCAACAAGAACAAAACTCTGTCTCAAAAAAAAAAATAATAATAGAAAAATAAAAAATATTTGACTTTATAAATGTGATGCTGATGGTAAAAAATTTTCATACTTACATATAAACAATTACAATGAAAAATGTTCTATCATAATGTACATCTCCAAGGATGATTTTTATAAGAAAGAATGTTGTGGTATAGTAACAGCCATTAAAATTCTCAGTCTTTAGTTCAAAAGAATACATATTTAAAGAAATTGTACCAATGTTTATTTGCTTATTAAACTTTTCTTCTCGAACATTTATTTAAAAAAAGTATTGGGTACTAATAACTAGAAGTCACATATCACTTTTTCTAAGAACCTGAGAAACAACATGTTAAGTAATATTCAACATTTATAACAGCCCAATGGAAATATGACCACATGTTAAGCAAAAATTTAGGGAATAATTGCCTATAAACATTTTAATATAAAACAATAGAACTAAGAATTCACATTAATTATTATGTTCATAAATTAAGATACCGGGCCAGGTATATCATATAATCTTAGCACTTTGGGAGGCCAAGGCAAGAGGATCACTAGGGTGGTCCAAGTATTCAAGACCAGCTTGGGGAGCATAGCAAGACCCTGCCTTTTGGAAAAAAAAAAAAAAAAAAAAGGCCAGGCATGGTAGTTCACCCCTATAATCCCAGCACTTTAGGAGGCCAAGGTGGGCGGATCACCTGAGGTCAGGAGTTTGAGACCAGCCTGGCCAATATGGCAAAACCCCATCTCTACTAAAAACACAAAAATTAGCCAGGTGTGGTGGCAGACACCTGTAGTACCAGCTACTCGGGAGGCTGAGGCAGGAGAATCACTTGTACCCAGGAGGTGGAGGTTGCAGTGAGCCAAGATCGAGCCACTACACTCCAGCCTGAATGACAGAGTCAAACTCCATCTTATAAACCATTTTATAAGTTATTAAATTAATTAATAAAGATACAGGATAATTTAGATAACTTTAAGAGGGTAAAGCAGAAGCTGGGAAAGTTTTAGGAAGGTTAGAGAGTGACAGTACTCTGTACACTGTAGCAACTTACTTTCTACAGAACATCAATTTCTGACTTAATAACAATCTTATTTATATTTGTTCACATGTTTGCTCAATATTAAATAGTTGCAAGATAAGTTTGTTCAATTTTAGTATAATTTTATTCTAAACTTTTCAGTGACTTTTTTCAGTAATTTTTATTTGGTTCTTAAAATGTTACTTATATTTTTAAATAGACAATATCTTTTTCCAAGACAAAAAATGAGATTGTTACAACCTCAGCACTTTAATCTTTTAAAAAGTTTTTCAGTTCCAAAAATGTTATTAAATGGCTAAGATGGTACATAAATCTTAAACTTACCCATGGTCTTTCCTAAAAACCACAATCTTATTTTTGAAACAGAATCTTATTTTTAACTTCCATCATTAGTATCTGAATGTCAGAATTAGAGGATATAGCAAGTGAAATATTATTTCCAACCTTAGGAAGCAGACACCTGTGTTCTAAGAAGGGAAGAAGTGCAGTTTGGTGTTTGCTAATTGTCCTATATAGAAAAAAAATGCTAAAATTAAATTGCATAATTTTCTCTCTTACCCAATAGACTTTCCATTTTTGTTGCCCATCTGTTTTTAGAACAATGATTCAGAGGCCTTAGAACATTTAATGGAGAGTAATTAGATAAGAAAATAGAGTCCATGCAGAAGAAAAAAAAAGTTTTAGATAAAGATATATACGAAACCATTTAGGACATAGGCATAGGCAAGGACTTCCTGACTAAAACACCAAAAGCATTGGCAACAAAAGCCAAAATAGACAAATGGGACCTAATTAAACTCCAGAGCTTCTGTACAGCAAAAGAAACAATCATAATAGTGAATTGGCAACCAACAAAATGGGAAAAAATTTTTGCAATTTTCCCCTCTGACAAAGGGTTAATATCTAGAATCTACAAAGAACTAAAACAGATTTACAAGAAAAAAAGCAAACAAACCCATTCAAAAGTGGGCAAAGTATATGAACAGACACTTTACAAAAGAAGACATATATGAGGCCAAGAAACATATGAAAAAATACTCATCGTCACTGGTCATTAGAGAAATGCAGATCAAAACCACATTGAGATACCATCTCATGCCAGTTAGAATGGCAGTCATTAAAAAATCTGGAGACAACAGATGCTCGAGAGGATGTGGAGAAATGGGAACACTTTTACACTGTTGGTGGGAATGTAAATTAGTTCAACCATTGTGGAAGACAGTGTGGCGATTCCTCAAGGACCTAGAAATAGAAAGTCCATTTGACCCAGCAATCCCATTGCTGGGTATATATCCAAAGGATTATAAATCATTCTATTATAAGCACACATGCACACAAATGTTCATTACAGCACTGTTTACAATAGCAAAGACTTGGAACCAACCCAGATGCCCATTGATGATAGACGGGACAGGGAATATGTGGCACATATACACCATGGAATACTGTGCAGCTATAAAAAACAATGAGTTCATGTCCTTTGTAGGGACATGGATGAACCTGGAAACCATCATTCTCAGCAAACTGACACAAGAACAGAAAATCAATGCATGTTCTCACTCATAGGTGGGTGTTGAACAACAAGAACACATGGACACAGGGAGGGGAGCATCACACACTGGGGTCTGCGGGGGGGATCTAGAGGAGGGATAGAAGGGGGTGGGGAGTTGGGGAGGGATAACATGGGGAGAAATGTTAGATATAGGTGATGGGGAGGAAGGCAGCAAACCACATTGCCATTTATGTACCTATGCAACAATCTTGCATGTTCTTCACAAGTACCCCAAAACCTAAAATGCAATAAAATATATATTTAAGGGCCAGGCGCAGATCGGATTACAGGCCCATGCCTGTAATCCCAGCACTTTGGGAGGCCAAGGTGGGTGGATCACCTGAGGTCAGGAGTTCGAGACCAGCCTGACTAATATGGTGAAACCCCGTCTCTACTAAAATTACAAAAATTAGCCAGGCATGGTGGCATGCCTCTGGAGAGGCAGGAGAATCTTTTGAACATGGGAGGCGGAGATTGCCGTGAGCCAAGATCGCACCATTTTACTCCAGCTTGGGTGACAGAGCGAGACTCAGTCTCAGAAAAAGGAAAAATGAGAATTCCTCTTCAAATTATAAAGGGATTTTTGATCTTACAAATGATTTCATTTAGCAAGAGAGAGTAAGTAATCATAGTCAGCAGGACTTTGAGAGAGCTACTTAACTTATCCAAACCACAGATTCTATATCTATAAAATAGGGACAATACCCAATTTTTCACAGTTGGCTTCAGTATACTTTTTCATCTTTCATGATATCATCATTCAATGGTCAGAACTATTTGAGTAGAAGAGAGAATAGAGTGGCTTTTGATTGGCCTACTTTCTATGCTCTTGTATCTCCCTAGTCAAGATGTCTATCTTCTCTTTGGTTTGAGGGCCTTCTTTATCTTAAAGAATCCTTTCATTCCTTGAGGGATTCATTTCCCTCACCCTCAATCTTCCTTAAACAAAAGAACAAGAGACAATAAAAAAAAAGGTGCTTTAGATGTCACTCAAATCAACCTTTCATCCACTTCAGATTTTTAGAAATCTTTCTTATATTCAAAGGTGTTTATCATATCCTCTAAGTCTTCCTCTTTCAAGCTAACAATAACCTCAAGAAAAATTAAAAATAGGATATATGGGGCCATGGAGTTTATCCTAGAATTTAAATTTCCTAATTCTATCTTTTCATATTAAAATACAGGATTCATTTAACTGAAATTTACTACAGTTAATAGTAAATAAATAATCCTTTCTTTTTCAAACATTGAATAATGTAGCATTTACTTAAATCCAAAGGAAATACAATTTTAAAAGTAAAATTAATTTGATCACTTAACTAGTCCAAATATAAATATATTAAAATGTTACAATATAAGAATGGCACTGGTCCTCCTGAAATGTGGATATGTGTACAATTGTATATATGGATCTGACTTTCCAGATAATTCTAAATTAGGTTATAATCAAAATGCTAATTACAAATTTCTAGCTTTTTGAAAGCTGTTTATTTTGACTTTAAAGCCTTACAAGCTAAATGAAAAAAATAAGGTAGCATAAACCTTTATGAAATAATCAATAATTTTCCTAATAAGAATACAGATGAACAAAATCAGTTATTAAGAAAGTCTTGCTCCTTAAATCACTCTTGAAACTTGGTAAGAGTATCTGTAAGAATAATATTGTTTTCTTCTATAAATGACCATCAAATCAAAAAGATTCTGTAATATTTATGTTAACATTATTTCATCTTTTTTTCAAATGACAAAACATACAAGCATTACACTTCTAGATGTATTGTAATATTAAGCAGCACATGCTCCCAAAGAAACAAAACATTCAAAACTGAAGATAAAGGAGGAAAAAAGTTAGCATATAATACCTAGATGTGAATTAAGTCTAATGACAAGCTTGCATGTAAGTAAAATTAAGTGTCTGTCGGCCGGGCGTGGTGGCTCAAGCCTGTAATCCCAGCACTTTGGGAGGCCCAGGCGGGTGGATCACGAGGTCAAGAGATCGATACCATCCTGGTCAACATGGTGAAACGCCGTCTCTACTAAAAATACAAAAAATTAGCTGGGCATGGTGGTGTGTGCCTGTAATCCCAGCTACTCGGAAGGCTGAGGCAGGAGAATTGCCTGAACCCAGGAGGCGGAGGTTGTGGTGAGCCGAGATCGCGCCATTGCACTCCAGCCTGGGTAACAAGAGCGAGACTCCGTCTCAAAAAAAAAAAAAGAGTGTCTGTCTAGTACTTTATCACAAGAAAATGGCTAGAGAGATTGTCACCATATTTTAAATATATTTACTTGAAAACCTGAATTAGTGGCAGACAGAATGCACTCTGGGGTGCCCAGATGAATACAACCACCAGAAAAGCCAACTGGTAGAATAACATAGCACAGCACAGCATGGAAAAACATCATAAAAACTACCCCTAGTGAGTGTCTGAGTTAATAACACTAACAAATGAGTTATGAATCATTATCAATAAAAATTGAGTTAATAACACTAGCAAATGAGTTATGAATCATTATCAATAAAAAAAAGCAAAACACTTAATGAGTGTAGAAAATAGGAATAATGTAATAATGAAAAAGAAAATGTGGCTGGGCATGGTGGCTCACATCTGTAATCCCAGCACTTTGGGAGCTGAGGTGGTTGTATCATCTGAGGTCAGGAGTTTAAGACCAGCCTGACCAACATGGTGAAACCCCATCTCTACTAAAAATACAAAATTAGCCAGGCACGGTGGTGCATGCCTGTAATCCCAGCTACTTGGGTGGCTGAGGGAGTAGAATTGCTTGAACCTGGGAGACAGAGGTTGCCGTGAGCCAAGATCGTGCCATTGCACTCTAGTCTGGGCAACAAGAGCAAAACTCCATCTTAAAAAAAAAAAAAAATGTGAATGTGGTAAATTATTGTTAATGCTAACTATCATAATGTTTTGCACAGTTTTGACACAGAGTTTAGTGGTATATCAAGATAATATACCAAAAAATTGCAAACAGAGGAATCTCTTTTCTTTGGCTTATTATCTGTGTGGACTTGGGAAATATTTACCTCCCTGAATCTCAGTTTTCTCATATGTAAAGTATAAATAATATAAAAGGCTGTTCAGAAGATTAAATACACCCATATATATAAAGCCTTGTAAAGTCTTATACATAATACTAAGTAATTAAATTAGATAGATAGACAGATAGATAGATAGTTGATAGACCAGTGGATGGATGGATAATTTACAAGCCGTTCAGGGAAAAACAACCAATCATCGACCTAAGTACAAAATCAGAAGCAACTAAAGATTGAGTAGCTCCAAACTGCCTTAGCTCATTAAGGTATAAACATGGAAAGGTAAGACATCAGCTCATTAAGACTACAGTATACATACAAAGCCTGCTTAAAATTACTAAATAGAAATTATAATAAAAATACATTTAAATTAGGATTATTTAAACAGTTTGGAGAAGAAAACAATGACTACACTAAAGTTGAAGAAGTATACAAAGGATTCAGAGAAATGTTTTTAAATGAAATGTGCTATTTCTATCCTGCTTTTCAGTCATTAGAGTACGGCAATACAGGAAGGGCTCTGAGTCAGACAGATAACAAGTCTGAATCCTGGCTTCACTCTATGACCTAGGGCAAATTACTTAACATCTCTCTCCCTTAGTTTCTTCACTGTAAAATGGGGATAATAAATCATGGTATCTACCTTGTTTGGTAGGTTTGAAGAATTAAATGAGATAATGCACATCTATGTCTGAGCCAATAAATGTTAGTTGTTGTTACTTAAGGATTGTCCTTTCTATAATTTCAGGTAAAATGTCAAAGATTTCATGAGCATAAAATTACAGACACAGATTAAAGATAACAATAATACAACCCATTCAAGCCATTGTTGCTCACCTCAAAGATGTATTTCCTTAATAAACAAAACATGATCATTGGGTTAAATATTAGTGAACAACATGGTTGATCTGTTGAGTTAGTTTAGCAGTTCTCATACAGCAGTAGCAGGACTGACTCATTTAGTTTTCTTCCCCTTACTGTGTCTAGCACAGAACATGACAGCTGCTAAATGCTATATGGTCATCAATAATGGAATTGAATTTATTTACAGGCAGCCCACTTGAACAATGCTATTTGAAATTTCTTTCTCAGGTGACAGAGCACTTAATTCTATACTTGTAAGACAAGGACCAATAGCATGGTGCTTTAGAAAATGGGTCCTAGAAATAGAAAGGTCTGCATATGAATTTCAAGTATAAATTCCGACTTCAGTGGCTGAGTGTGGTGGCTCACGCCTGTAATTGCAGCACTTTGGGAGGCCAAGATGGGTGAATCATGAGGTCAGGAGATTGAGACCATCTGGCCAAGATGGTGAAACCCCATCTCTACTAAAATATAAAAAATTAGCTGGTCGTGGTGGTGCGCGCCTGTAGTCCCAGCTACTCGGGAGGCTGAGGGAGGGGAATGGCTTGAATCTAGGTGGAGGAGGTTGCAGTGAGACAAGATCCTGCCACTGCACTCCAGCCTGGGGACAGAGCAAGTCTCTGTCTCAAAAAAAATATGCTGACTTCATATGACATGATCAGGGCAAGTTAATCTTTCTAAGTTTCTTTCTGTGTTCATGAAATTGGGATAATAGGAATGTGTTGTTGTTACCACAGTGCTTCGCAGATGGAAAGTACTCACTTAACAATTGTTTTATAACGGACTCTTGATCCAAGATGGCCAAAGAGGAACAGCTCTGGAGGGCAGTCCCCAGTGAGAACAAAGCAGAGGGTGAGTGATCACCACCACATTTCCAATGAGTTATTACTGCCCACAGACCAGGAGATTCCCGGGCTGAAAAGCACCATGAGTTTACAGCGTGGCTGTTTCAGCTGGCACAGCAGGTCTCCACATAAAAACTCACACAAATCTGGATGGCCATTTCATCTGGCACCTGGAACACCTGGGAGACAGAGCTGCCCATTCAAATGAAAAAAAGTGGGCTGAAACAGGGAGCGAGGTGATCTGGCTCAGTTGGTCCCACCCCCACAAAGACCAGCAATCTGAAACACTCTGGATTGAGAGCTTCACAGCAAGCACAGCTGGACCCAGGATGGTCCAGCTCTGTCGGGGGAAGGGCATCTGCCATTACTGAGGTGGTCTGCCATTACCGAGGCAGTCTGCCATTACTGAGGCATCTGCCATGACAGAGGCAGTCCACCATTACCGAGGCAGACCATCATTACCGAGGCAGTTCTAAGTATACCTCTATAAACAAAACTGCAAGGAAGTTCACACAGCAGCTGGGCAGAGCCCATGGCAGCTCAGCAATGCCTCTGCTGGCAGTCTGTGACTAGGCTAACTCCTTGCTGGGCAGGGCATCTCTGAAAAAAGGCAGCAGCATGTCAAGAACTTATAAATAAAGCCCCACCTTCCTAGGACAGAGCACCTGGGGAAAAAGGTGATTATGAGTTCTGCTGCAGCAGAGTTAAGTGTACCGGCCCAGCAGCTCTGAACAAAACAATGGAGCTCACAGGTCAGCACTTGAGCTCCTATAAGGGACAGACTATCTCCTTAAGCAGCTCCCCCACCCCTATATATCCAAAGAGACATCTCATAAAGGAGAGCTCAGGTGGACATCTGGCAGGTATTCTTCTAGGATGAAGATAACAGAAGAAGAAACTGTCAGAAATCCTCACTGTTCTATAGCTGCCGCAGGTGATCCCCAGGCAAGCAGGGTCTGGAGTGGACCTCCAGCAGTCATACAGCAGAGACACCTGATTGTTACAAAGAAAACTAAAAAACAGAAAGAAATAACTTCAACATCAACAAAAAGAGACCCCAGTCCTAAAGTCACCAACTACAAAGACCACAGGTAGATAAATCTATAAAGATGGGAAGAAACCAGCACAAAAAGGATGAAAGCACCAAAAACCAGAATACGTCTCCTCCTCCAAAGGATCACAACTCCTCACCAGCAAGGGAACGCTGCTGGATGGAGAATGAGTGTGATGAATTAATAGAAACAGGCTTCAGAACGTGGGTAATAAGAAACTTCTCTGAGCTAACAGAACATGTTCTAACATAATGTAAAGAAACTAAAAACCATGAAAAAATGTTTGATGAAATGCTAACAAGAATAAACAGGATAGAGAATAATATAAATGAACTGATGGAGCTGAAAAACACAACACGAGGACTTCGCGAAGCATACACAAGTTTCCATGGCCAAACTGACCAAGCAGAAGAAAGAATAGCAGAGACTGATGATCAACTCAATGAAATAAAATGAGAAGGCAAGATTAGAGAAAAAAGAGTGAAATGAAATGAACAAAGCCTCCAAGAAATATGGGATTATGTGAAAAGACCTAATCCACATTTGTTAGGTGCACCTGAATATGACGGAGAGAATGAATCCAAGCTGGAAAACACTCTTCAGGATATTATCCAGGAGAACTTCCCCCACCTAACAAGGCAAGCCAATATTCAAGTCCAAATACAAAGAAATCCACAAAGATATTCCTCAACATAAGCAACCCAAAGCCACATAATCATCAGATTCACCGGGGTTGAAATGAAGGAAAAAATGCTAAGGGCAGCCAGAGAGAAAGGCTGGGTTACCCACAAAGTGAAGCCCATAGACTCACAGCAGATCTCTCGGCAGAAACCCTACAAGCCAGAAGAGAGTGGGGGCCAATATTCAACATTCTTAAAGAAAAGAACTTTCAAACTAGAATTTCATATCCAGCCAAACTAAGCTTCATAAGCAAAGGAGAAATAAAACCCTTTACGAACAAGCAATTGCTGAGAGATTTCATCACCACCAGGCCTGCTTTACAAGAGGTCCTGAAAGAAGCACTAAACATAGAAAGGAAGAACCAGTACCAGCCACTCCAAAAATGTACCAAATGGTAAAGAGCATTGATGCAATGAAGAAACTGCATGAATTAACGGGCAAAACAACCAGCTAGCATCAAAGTGGCAGGATCAAATTCATACATAAGAATATTAACTTTAAATGTAAATGAGTTAAATGCCCCAATCAAAAGACACAGACTGGCAAACTGGATAAAAAGTCAAAACCCATCAGTATGCTGTATCCAGGAAACCCATCTCACATGCAAGGACACACATAGGCTCAAAATAAAGGAATGGAGAAAGATTTACCAAGCAAATGGAGGGCGAAAAAACCCAGGAGTTGCAATGCTGGTCTCTGATGAAATAGATTTTTACACCAACAAAGATCAAAAGAGACAAAAACAGACATTACATAATGGTATAGGATCAATGCAACAAGAAAAGCTAATGATCCTAAATACATACACACCAAATACATGAGCATCCAGATACATAAAGCAAGTTCTTAATGACCTACAAAGAAACTTAGACTCACACACAATAATAGTGGGAGACTTTAACACTCCACTGTCAATATTAGACAGATCAACCAACAGAAAATTAACAAGGATATCCAGGAATTGACCTCAGATCTGGACCAAGCAAACCTAATAGACATATACAGAACTGTCCACCCCAAATCCACAGAATATACATTCTTCTCAGTACCACATCACACCTACTCTAAAATCGACCACATAATTGGAAGTAAATCACTCCTCAGCAAATGCAAAAGAACAGAAATCATAACAGTCTCTCAGACCATAGTGCAATCAAGTTAGAACTCAGAATTCAGAAATGAACTCAGAACCGCACAGCTTCATCAAAACTGAACAACTGGCTCTTGAATGTTGACTGGATAAACAATGAAATGAAGGTAGAAATAAAGAAGTTCTTCGAAACCAGCAAGAACGAAGACAGGACATACCAGAATCTCTGGGACACATTTAAAGCAGTGTCTAGAAGAAAATATATTGTAATAAATGCCCATATGAGAAGCAAGAAAAGATCTAAAATCGACACTCTATCATCAAAATTGAAAGAACTAGAGGAGCAAGATCAAAAAAATTCAAAACCTAGCAGAAGACAAGAAATAACTAAGATCAGAGCAGAACTGAAGGAGATAGAGACACAAAAAACCCTTCAAATAATAAAAAGATCCAGGAGCTGGTTTTTCGAAAAGATAAAAAAATAGACCACTAGCCAGATTAATAAAAAAGAAAAGAGAGAATAATCAAATAGATGCAATAAAAAATGATAAAGGGGATATCACCACAGATTCCACAGAAATACTAACCATCATCAGAGATTATTACAAACAACTCTATGCACATAAACTAGTAAACCTGAAAGAAATGGAAAAATTCCTGGACCCTTGCATCCTCCCAAGCCTAAACCAGGAAGAAGTCAAAACCCTGAATAGACCAATAACAAGTTCTGAAGTTGAAGTAGCAAATAGCCTACCACCCAAAAAAAAGCCCAGGTCCAGATGGGTTCACAACTGAATTCTACCAGACATACAAAGAGGAGCTGGTACCATTCCTTCTGAATCTATTCCAAACAATCCAGAAAGAGGAAATCCTTCCCAAATCATTTTATGAGACCAACATCATCCTGATACCAAAACCTGGCAGAGACTCAGCAAGAAAAGAAAACTTCAGGCCAATATCCATGATAAACATAGATGCAAAAATCTTCAATAAAATACTAGCAAACCAATTGCAACAGAACATCAAAAAGCTTATCCATCATGATTGAGGAGGCTTCATCTTGGGGATGCAAGGCTGGTTCAACATACACAAGTCTATAAATGTAATTGATCACATAAACAGAACCAAAGACAAAAACCACATGATTATCTTAATAGATGCAGAGAAGGCCTTTGACAAAATTCAACAGCCCATCATGCTAAAAACTCTCAATAAACTAGGTATTCATGGAACATATCATAAAATGATAAAAGCTATATATGACAAACCTACAGCCAGTATCATACTGAACAGGCAAAAGCTGGAAGAATTTCCTTTGAAATCAGGCACTAGACAAGGATGCCCTCTCTCACCACTCCTATTCAATATAGTATTGAAAGTTCTAGCTAGAGCAATCAGGCAAGAAAAAGAAATAAAGGATATTCAATTAGGAAAGGAGGAAGTCAAACAGTCTCTATTTGCAGATGACATGATTGTATATCTAGAAGACCCCATCGTCTCAGCCCAAAATCTTCTCAAACTGATAAGCAACTTCAGCAGAGTCTCAAGATACAAAATCAATGCGAATAAATCACAAGCATTCCTATACACCAATAACAAACAGCCAAATCATGAGCAAATTCCCATTCACAATTGCTACAAAGAGAATAAAATACTTAGGAATACAACTAACAAAGGATGTAAAGGACCTCTTCAAGGAAAACTACAGACCACTGCTCAAGGAAATAAGAGAAGACACAAACAGAGGGAAAAACATTCCATGCTTATGGTTAGGAAGAATCAATATTGTGAAAATGGCCATACTGCCCAAAGTATTTATAGATTCAATACTATCCCTATCAAGCTGCCACTGACCTTCTTCATAGAACTGGAAAAAAACCACCTTAAACTTCATATGGAACCAAAAGAGAGCCTGCATAGCCAAGACTAATCCTAAGCAAAAAGAACAAAGCTGGAGGCATCACGCTATCTGACTTCAAAGTATACTATGAGGCTACAGTAATCAAAACAGCATGGTACTGGTACCAAAACAGACATATAGACCAAAGGAACAGAACAGAGGCCTTGAGGGAAACCCCACACATATACAACCATCTGATCTTTGACAAACCGGACAAAAACAAGCAATGGGGAAAGGATTCCCTGTTTAATAAATGGTGCTGGGGAAACTGGCAAGCCTTGTGCAGAAAGCAGAAACTAGACCTCTTCCTGATACCTTACACTAAACTTAACTCCAGATGGATTAAAGACTTAAACATAAAACCTACCACCATAAGAACGCTAGAAGAAAACCTAGGCAAATACCATTCAGGACATAGGCATATGCAAGGACTTCATGACCAAAACACCAAAAGCAACGGCAACAAAAGCCAAAATAGACAAATGGGATCTAATCAAACTCCAGAGCTTCTGCACAGCAAAAGAAACAATCAGTAGAGTGAACTGGCAACTAACAGAATGGGGAAAAAAATTTGTAATCTACACATCTGACAAAGGGCTAATATCCAGAATCTATAAAGAACTAAAACAGATTTTCAAGAAAAAAACAAATAGAACCATTCAAAAGTGGACAAAGGATATGAACAGACACTTTTCAAAAGAAGACATTTATGAGGCCAACAAACATATGAATAAATGTTCATCATCACAGGTCATTAGAGAAATGCAAATCAAAACTACATTGAGATACATTCTCACACCAGTTAGAATGGCGATCATTAAAAAATCTGGAGACAACAGATGCTGGAGAGGATATGAAGAAATGGGAACACTTTTACACTGTTGGTGGGAGTGTAAATTAGTTCAACCATTGTGGAAGACAGTGTGGCGATTCCTCAAGGACCTAGAAACAGAAATTCCATTTGACCCAGCAATGCCATTACTGGGTATATATCCAAAGGATAATAAATCATTCTATTATAAAGACACATGCACATGTATATTCATAGTGGCACTGTTTACAATAGCAAAGACCTGGAATCAACCCAAATGCCCATCGATGTTAGAATCCACAGGGAAAATGTGGCACATATACACCATGGAATACTAGGCAGCCATACAAAAAGATGAGTTTATGTCCTTTGTAGTGACATGCATGAATCGGGAAACAATCATTCTTAGCAAACGAACACAAGAAAGGAAAATCAAACACCGTATGTTCTCACTCATAGGCAGATGTTGAACAATGAGAACACATGGACACAGGGAGGGAAGCAACACACACTGGGGTCTGTTGTGGAGGAATAGGAGAGGGACAGCGCGGGGTAGGGAAGTTGGGGAGGAATAACATGGGGAGAAATGCCAGTTATAGGTGACAGGGGGATGGAGTCAGCAAACCACATTGCCATGTACGTACCAATACAAGAATCCTTCATGTTCTGCACATGTACCCCAGAACCTAAAGTCCAATTATATATATATTTATATATACACACATATATATTTATATATATATATATATATTTTTTTTTAAACAATTGCTTCATATCAAAGTTCAGATAAAGGAGCTTGGGAAAGAGTCTATGCTTGTGGCAAATGTTTCAAATTCTGGTGTTAAAGAGGACACACATAGTTTTCTCTCATGAATGAGAAAACACTTCAATATCAGCCCTAAAGACTCCATAGCAACTTACACACATTTTCAACCATATGGATCTTTTCTTCTGTTATAAACTATATTTAGCACATATAAAACTTTCGTATTGAAAAGACTTGTAAAGTCTTTTCAGGATTTTTTCTTCAGAGAATATAAAAATTTTAGAAAACAAATGCACTAATGAAATGCACTTAAAAATTAATGTATTAACAATTAAAAGTCTATTTGCTTTGAGCAAAATCATAAAGTTCCTAAATTAATTGATTTTGTATTTTGTCATAACTGAATTTGGCAGATGCATTTCTCTTCTGCAATGTGATATAGCTTCTGGAGAAAAATTAAAATTTTAAGGCTAAATATTAAACAATTTGAAAATTCATATATCACATTAACTTGGTCATCTGGAATTTTATTAATAAAGATATGCAAAAGTATGGTGAGCTGTAGGAATTTTTAAAAGATGATCATAAATATGAAGATCAATAATTCACCAAATAATAATTTTCAAATACTCAAGCCATATAGTTTGTGAACTTACTCAGAAATATACCTCAGAGTTTTATATAAAAGCATAGCTAATGATAATTTTAGAAATAATCCTATTTTTACCTTGATTTTTCTTTACTGGTAGGAAATTACAACCACAAAAAAAGTTTATTATATCACAACAATTTCTTGCCTTTTTTTCCTTTACCTTTTGAATAAAATGAAAATGTTCAAATCACCTTTTATTTGTATACATCCTTATAGAAAAAATAGTAGAGAAGCTTTAAAAAATAGCTATAGCTAAAATGTTATACCTTTCTAATCAATTACAATACAGAATTTTATAATTATAGTATTTCATAGTTGCTCATTATTAGAAATGACTGACTAAAATATTATGACTTTTAAATTTCCAATTTTAGTTACGGCAAATTTCAACACATTTTCAATAATTCTTTTTACCTAATAATGCTTTGGCTTTGCAAAATACAATGGATTAAAACTCATAGTTTTCTGTTATGTATATAACTAAATGTACATATGTATAACTGAGTTTATGTGCTTATATATGTGTATCTATAAGCAGATAAAGCTTATATAAGTATACATACTCAGTTTATATATATATATATATATATATATATATACACACAATTTCACAAATACTGTTTGTCTTATGTAATCAAGAGAAATTAAACTCACATTTGGAATATTTTGGCTTACAATGCCAATATCTTTAACAATTTAATAGGAAAGAAAATACTTCTATGACTATACTTAATAGAAAAAAATGCATGAGAGAAATGTACACCATAAAATTGCATTACATTTATTTTCGTTTGCAGTGAAATTTAACCAAATAGAAAAAATCTTAGAAAATTGAACATATTAAAAGACTTAAGTTAAACCAAACAAAAATTTTAAATGTCACTAACCCAAAGCATGCACTGCTCTTCTATGCTTGCTGGAGCTCTTGCTTGTTTTAGCCACACGAACAGCATTTTCTCTGTACTGCAGCTCACAAAAATTTTCAAGAAATTTTGCCATTTCTTCTGTAACAGTATCCAGGTAAGTTTCTTTAATGAATTTCACTGTTGAGAATGGAGCTAAAATTTCACATAGTGTGGTAAAATCCTCTTTTATTATTGAGTATAACTTAAGCAGTGTACTTTGATATCCACGAACTATTATATCTAAATTTGAATCTCTGTTGTAAGAAGGAACGCAGTTCTGCAGAAGATTAGCCAACAGTTTTTTCTGTATGTTTTGGTATTTGATTATAACCTCAGATTCTGGATAAAGAAACAAGAGCTGTTGTAAGCACTGCTTTTTCAATAAACTTTTTTGCTGTAAATTGTTTATTTCATTATGGCTTTGTAATTTGCTCACTAAGAAGCGTCGAAGATGCAGTCTTATATTATCCCATATAGACTTGACATCCACAGAGGAATTATCTTCAACAGAATGAAGAGACATCCTAGAGAGGAAATGGAAAGATGTTCCACTTAGAGTTGATGGGAATGAAACACTGCTGTGGCAGGAGAGGTCCCAAAGTAAATCCAATATCATTTCTTCTTGATTTTGTTCATTCTTCAACAAATTTTCCTAATGAAATTATAACATTAGAAATGTGATTAAGTGTAATAGAAAAAAATGATTTCTATAGTCTCAAGATTTTATTTTTTCACATTTGAAATTTAATCAGTTCAGAATGCTAGCTTTTATGGTCTATTAAACTTTGAATTGTTTATTTCAAACCCAGCTGATTATCTTTTCAGTTAGATTTCTAAACATATAGTTTTTAGCCTTCATTGTTATCCACCCGATATACCCTGAGCTGTATAAAAACTATGGTTTAAAAATTCTAAATATAAATCTATAGTAAAATATTGATTGAAATGTATTCCTAAGACAAAATAAATTCAAGATCATGCCCCTAATTCCTGGTAGACAATTTTCATGCTTAAATGAGTATAATTATTATTATAAAACCCCAAATGAA
Source organism: Callithrix jacchus (assembly GCF_049354715.1). Taxonomy (NCBI): domain Eukaryota; kingdom Metazoa; phylum Chordata; class Mammalia; order Primates; family Cebidae; genus Callithrix; species Callithrix jacchus. The sequence continues at coordinate 116,120,508 of NC_133503.1, read as the reverse complement.
CATATAATACAATGCTTTAAAATCATTCTAGAATATAGATCTTTAAATATAGTATGTGCCTGGGGGTTACTAAGAGGTACCATTCTGAGAAGTAAATTTTAATACATTGAAAGATTTTTTTCATTTAAATTCCTTTTTGAGAACTGTGTTAAGAAAGATTTTACTTTAAAAATAAATCTGAGAATATTTCAATTCTCTCCAAATAAATAAGCCAAAATGAGAAAAAGATACTCTCAGAATCGTTCCCCAAAAGATGATATGAAATTATTCCTTTATACTTTGTGCGCTGGCAGAAAACAATAGTAGATATAATTATGAACAGGGACAAAAACATTACTTTTTTCTTGAACTTTGAATTAGACACACACATTCTCCTTCCAAGCTGACTTTCCTAATTATGTCTATTTCAGCTAATACTGAAATTAGTTTATATTCTGTTGGTAGAAACAAGCTGATTACAAAAGAAGTGAAAGGAAGGTGCAAGTGGCATGTAATCAGGCTGGCTTTGCAATTTCTTATTGACAAAATACCAAAGGTATTATGTGTGATTCAGAATTATGAACAATTCCCAGGCAAATTTCAGGAATTTTCTCATTTATTGTAAGCATTGCAGGGTCTAATGTTCTATTGTAATAAATAATTATACCCAATAATTATACCAGTAAATGATTTTTAAGTATTTATACAAACATTTCCCAGTTTCTTCATAACAATAACTCTTCAGCACATGTATTTAAAAACCCATTTTATACATAAGGACTCAAAAATGAGGCATGCTTCAGTGACTTTTCAAAAGTCACATACAGTAAGGCACAGATTCAAGAATGGATCCCTGGCTTCTTTCTCTTAATCCATGTTCTTTCTGCTACACTTCAGAGAGCCACAAACTACACATGACCTCTGTATAGCTTCTTTCTCTCTCCTCTCCTGCTATTGAGTTATTTTGATACTTCTGGAAAAGAAATGTCCTTAGATAGGACACATCAGCATTACTGTAAATTCTTTAAAGCAAATGAGTCCTATTAGTGCCTCTGCCTTGGTTTTTAAGTCAGGCAATAACTGTAAATATTTGATCAAACAAATAATAGATTACAGAGGTTTAAAACATATGTTTAGTATGATTGCTTAAATTTTGAAAATAACTTTGGTACATCTGCCATAGTGAGGACCTCTGTTTCTTATTTAAATTGCTAGAAAATTAACAAAAAACTTTTCTATGAAAAAAACAGATGTATGAAAAATGCCATCATGACTGACATTTTTTAGCATGTAGAAACTTGATAATAAGGTCATTTAAATCTGGATCTGTTTTAATAATGTGGTTCCTTCCTTAAAATAACATGATCAATTATGTAAAAAAAACTAGGACTGGGACAAGCCTACGGGTCTAATGAATTTGAGCAAAACTAACGTGGCCTTTGCCCTGCAATGAATAGAGAATGACTTACGTGTGACAGATTAAAAGATAATTAAAAGCTTTTGCTTTTAATTAAATGAGAAAGCATTATTACATCAGTATTAATTAAATTCAATACACATGGCTCTTAATAGAAATTAAAGGAATAACTATATCCATATATATTCTTCAAGACTCCACCTTCAAGAGATAATGAGTGAGAAGTTTCCTTAAAAGAATAAGGCTTCCGTCTTCCTTTCTCTTCCTTTTATTACTTTGTAAACATTAAAGAGACATCTGAAATAACAGGCAAAAACTATTTTCATCTGATTCTGTCATCCTAAGCCATCTACAACCTCCAGATATTTTCCACATCTGCCTTAGTCAATGTTTGATGTTTAGACAAAAACAGTGCCTTTTTTCCCCTAAATTAAATTAAAACCATAGCTACAGAAATACTGCTTTCTAACAATTGTGCTGCTTCTCTGGGAATCTGTTTCTGCAATCTAGCCCGTCTTGGAGATACAAGTGTTATAAAATAACTGTTCTTGTTGAAGGTTACAAAAACTTCTCTGGCATAGAGGGTGGTCAGTATCAAGGATGACCAATATAATAATTCTCCATCATTTGGTGGTCTTGCATAAATTGCTACCTGGATTGAAAAGAACTGGGTAAGACTTCAGGTTAGGAATGCAGGGAATAATAGTAAAGGCCACTTAAGAGACACGATCAATGCTTAGTAATGAGCACTGAAAAAAGGAATAGTTGTGAAGGGATATAAAATATAAAGAATATGAACTTCTCTGGGAGACAACTGTGATACACATCAATACATTTTGTGGTATTCATATATATCATACTACAAATCACCCAGGAATCATAATATTTAATCTCCATTTATATAAAATTTTATTTTATTGATAAAATTCATAGCAAAATATTAAAACAAATAGCTCGGTGGATTCTATTGAGAATATAGAAACATAAAATGAAAACACAAACCCTGTAGGTATGGCAGGCTAATATGGTCACTTAAACATTTACATACAGAAATTGAATGAGTTGTATTCCCTGTTTACTCATCTCAATCTATGATAAAACAAAGATTCATTTTACCAGTGTTTTGAGGAATTTTGTCAAATCTCCATGTGGAATGAAAGATGACTTGGATGTACTATAATTATAGTGAGTTAGCCATTCAAAGCAGTCAGTTGGTGTTTGCAGCTGCACACCTGGACATTGTTTGTTAATTTTGGACTGTATCTCTTTAATGCAATGTTCTATGCTATAAAAAAGAAAAGAAAAAGTTATTTTGGCAGGATATAGATAATGGCTTCATCTCATAATATGACAGGCCCTAAAATCTTCATATGTGGTACCTGGTTTTGCACAATTTACAAATTTCATTCATATGATATGAAAATAATTACAAAGAGACTATATATTCATAGTTGAAAACTCGGAGTTCAAATTTTCTGGCAGTAAAAAATGTAATGGAGGAAATATAAAATAGCTACTCAGAGATGAACTAGAAATTCTTTTGCGTTGAAACAAAAATCAAGCATAGATGCAATTCAATAATAGCCCTCTTGATAGGCAGTAGATGAAAGGAAGAGATAAAATACTGAACACTGTAAATATCAGAAATATACATTATCTACTAAGAGGTAAATGACTATATAAATGATGAAAAACTTCAACCAATGGAATAATAAGAAGTCAACAAGTAGTTATAAAGAGCTTATAATTTTAAAAGTCGTAAAATATACAAGCTGTATACACAATGTTATTAGAGCTAAGTACCTTTTCCTGCCATCCAATTCCACTACGAAAAACAGAAACAAAAATTACTAAAAATTGCATTTAAAAACGACTAGTAGGAAATGAAGCAAAGGGTTAACAGCAATTATATTTTGGTGATATAATTGGGTAAGCTTTAAATTTTGCTCTTCCATAGTTTCTAAGTATGTATAAGACGTAAGATAAAATGGTTCATTTACCAAAAAAAGTAAACCAAGAACAGAGAAAAAAATGTTCAGTTGAATCTTGCAATTTAAAACTTCCATTCAAAGTATCCTTAGTGTTGATAAAATAACAGATATACTCTGTTATTTTAATTTCCACATACAATTCTGTGCATTCATGATTATAAATCTTTGTGGGGTAAACTGGTGCCCTTTAGCAGAGTGCCATCTGCGGAGCCACATGGATATGACATATTACTACCACCTGATGGCAGCATATCTAAACTTCAAGAAAGCTTTCAAACAGCTAAATTCCTTTGAAGCTGAAACACCTCACCAAAAATTGACAGCTATGCATTTATCTCTTAATCATATTAAGAAAGATTTGCTACTAAGAGGTAAAGTTAATGGTTTGAAAATGTAACTGCTATTAAAGGTTCCATATGATAGAACCTGGTAGGCTTTAGAAATCAAGTGCTCCTTATTAAAGTAGATGTCATATGAAAGACTCTTTGAAATTCATCAGGTGTGGGTTGCCTATAAAACATACACTGTAAAAGTTTAAGTAATACTTTTCAGGAGAATTCTGAGCATGAGTGAATTCAAACTAAATTACGTTGAAACAAATACATTCTGAGAATCAAAGAGCCTTTTCATGAAAACAAAGAACTGAAATGAAAAACAATACCTCCTTGGGCCACAGGCCGTTCAATTTCCTGATGGGATTGCTGTATTCAGGAATACCAGTTCTACCTTTGACAAGAGATTGGCATGTATTTTCTTAACTTATGTAAGCACTTCTATGGACAGAGAAACACAATGCCTTAAGCATACACCTTGACGCTAGGGATCTTTTATCAAAGGTTTTTATTATAGCATCCTCATGTGTCTCATTCAATGAAACCTAATAGATTACAGCAATGTGAATTGGAAAGGCTCAGAAGTTAGTCTACCTAAATCTGTTTCAATGAGGACTCTGATTATAGGGTAATTTCTAACATCTGAATCTGGGCAGAGGCCAACAACTACAATTTATAAATAGGGTAAAGGCTTCAGAGAGCTAGATATTTTAGTAATTTGTTCAAACACTGACAAAGGGATTGAGTGGTTGCATTTCAGGGGACCTCCCTCATTGATACAAACCAAGACAGATAAACTTTATTTTAAAATCATTTTGTCACAAATTATAAAACATCAGAACCAATTATCTATACCTGATTTTGTTTTTGGTTGGCTATCTTGTTCTCTGCCATTCACCACTGCCTATACATCTTGTTCTAAAAACTCAATCCTCTGAAGTCTAGATATTTCTTGTCCAATTGTGATACAAAATAAATATTTTCAAAATTTATGATAAATGTCAGTTTGGTATGTGATCGACAATTCATCTTCTTATTCAAGGTCAGAATAAATTACAATTTAATTTTCACCATTTAAAAGATAACATTTGCAAAAAAATAAATAAAAGGTAACATTTTATTTTTCACCATTTAAAAGATAACATTTGCAAAAAAATAAATAAAAGGTAACAGTTAAAAATGTTACCTTTCAAATACTATGCATTATTCAGGATTATAAACATAGGTAGTAAAATGTAAGGAAATGCATGGGGATCATCAGCAGCACCGTCTGCCAGAGTGGGAGTGGAAGTGGTATCAAACTGGGGAGAGATATACAGAAAGCTTTAGGTATACTAGTAATGCTTTATTTCTTAAACTAGATGGTGGGCACTGGAGTATTTATCACAGTACTCAATGCCTTTTCATATGTCTCAACATTTCTTAATGAATTTGAACCCCAATGTGCTTTAATTATAATGACTCTGAATTATCCAAGTTAATGATATGTGAAAGTGGATGCATTACTGAGAATCTGTGTATAAATCAATTTATAAAGCATTTTTAAAAACGCAATAAGGAGTATGCTTTTAAAAAAGATATCTATGGCAATTTTCTTATTCAACATTTACTCCTAGATTCCCTGACTGTACAAATTGCTAATTGAAGGTATTATATTTAATATTAGCTGAATGTTAAATATTTGGTAGGCATTGTGATATATACTTGGGAACCCAATGTGAATAAGACATCGTCTGGTCTGTAAAGGAATTGTGTCTAGTGAAAGAGACCTGTAAATAAATAACTACAGTACAGTAAGTCTTGATAATTAGTGTGTACAATGTGCTAAGGGAGTACACAGGACGGAGCCACTATAAGTGCCTGGGGCGTGCGTGTAAAAAGGCTGTTCCTTGTAGAAGAGAAGATTATATGCAAGGATGTTGACTTAAGAATATTAGTAGAATCACTGTACTTAAAATTCCCTAACATCTCACCCCTCAGAATTCAGTACTTGTCATCTAACCTCATTGTTGTCTCACTTCAAAACTATATTTATTTGGAGAATAAGAATATGAATTAATTTTTATGGTCATTACTACATTCATGCATGTATAGATGCATGTGTGTGTGTATATATGCACCATCTTACTTCCAAAAAGACTGAGATATCACACCATTGGACAGATTGCATTAAATAACAATAGCAGTCCAAGAGCTGATTAATATTGAACTGGTACAGTTGGAGATAGAATGAGAAATTAAAAAACAGATGATATTTATAACATAAAATCTTGGAACTTCAGCTTATTATAAAATTTCTTACAAGATTTCAAAAGTATTATCTGGTCACAAAATAGTTAAAAGGAAAAAAATACGTTCCTGATAAAATTACAAGAATTTTTTAAATAAAAAGACTGTAGAAAACACTTATATGTGCTTTAATGGAATGTTAAAATATTCCTAAATTTTTTCTTCAAATTTGTTAGTTTTTTTAATTTATTCCTTCTGAATTTTTTTTTTAATTGTACTTTAAGCTCTGAAGTACATGTGCAGATCTTGCAGGATTATTTCATAGGTACATACATGCCATGATGGTTTGCTGTCTCCATCCCCGTGTCATCAGGCATTTCTCCCAGGATTATCCCTTCCTAACCTCCCTGCCCCCTGCTGTCCCTCCCCAGTCCCAAGCCCCCAGTATGTGATGTTCCCCTCCCTGTGCCCAAGTTTTCTCATTGTTCAACACCCGTCTATGAGTGAGAACATGTGGTGTTTGATTTTCTGTTCTTGTGTCAGTTTGCTGAGAATGATGGTTTCCAGATTCATCCATGTCCCTATAAAGGACACACATTCATCATTTTTTATGACTGCAGAGTATTCCATGGTGTATATGTGCCACATTTTCCTTATCCAGTCTATCATTGATGGGCATTTGGGTTGATTCCAGGTCTTTGCTATTGTAAACAGTGCCGTAATGAACATACATGTAAATGTGTCTTTATAATAGATTGATTTATAATCCTTTGGGTATACACCTAACACCTAATAATGGGATTGCTGGATCAAATGGAATTTCTATTTCTAGGTCCTTGAGGAATCGCCACACTGTCTTCCACAATGGTTGAACTAATTTACACTCCCACCAACAGTGTAAAAGTGTTCCTCTTTCTCCACATCCTCTCCAGCATCTGTTGTCTCCAGATTTTTTAATGATAGCCATTCTGACTGGCATGAGATGCTATCTCAATGTGGTTTTGATTTGTATTTCTCTATGACCAGTGATGATGAGCATTTTTTCATGTTTGTTGGCCTCATGTATGTCTTCTTTTGTAAAGTGTCTGTTCATATCCTTCGCCCACTTTTGAATGGGTTTGTTTATTTTTTTCTTATAAATCTGTTTTAGTTCTTTGTAGATTCTGGATATTAGCCCTTTGTCAGATGGGTAGATTACAAAATTTTTTTCCCATTCTGTTGGTTGCCAGTTCACTCTGATGATTGCTTCTTTTGCTGTGCAGAAACTCTTAAGTTTAATTAAATCCCATTTGTCTATTTTGGCTTTTGTTGCCATTGCTTTTGGTGTTTTAGTCATGAAGTCCTTGCCTATGCCTATGTCCTGAATGGTACTGCCTAGGTTTTCTTCTGGGTTTTTATGGTCTTAGGTCTTATGTTTAAATATTTAATCCATCTGGAGTTAATTTTAGTGTAAGGTGTCAGGATGGGGTCAAGTTTCTGCTTTCTGCACAAGGCTAGCCAGTTTTCCTAGCACCATTCATTAAACAGGGAATCCTTTCCCCATTGCTTGTTTTTGTCCGGTTTGTCAAAGATCAGATGGTTGTAGATGTGTGGTGTTTCCTTCAAGGCCTCTGTTCTGTTCCTTTGGTCTATATGTCTGTTTTGGTACCAGTACCATGCTGTTTTGATTACTGTAGCCTCATAGTATACTTTGAAGTAAGGTAGCATGATGCCTCCAGCTTTGTTCTTTTGCTTAGGATTAGTCTTGGCTATGCAGGCTCTCTTTTGGTTCCATATGAAGTTTAAGGTGACTTTTTCCAGTTCTGTGAAGAAGGTCAATGGTAGCTTGATAGGGATAGTGTTGAATCCATAAATTACTTTGGGCAGTATGGCCATTTTCACAATATTGATTCTTCCTAACCATGAGCATGGAATGTTTTTCCCTCTGTTTGTGTCCTCTCTTATTTTCTTGAGCAGTGGTCTGTAGTTTTCCTTGAAGAGATCCTTTATATCCTTTGTTAGTTGTATGCCTAGGTATTTTATCCTCTGTAGCAATTGTGAATGGCAGTTCACTCATGATTTGGCTGTTTGTCACGTATTGGTATATAGGAATGCTTGTGATTTCTGCACGTTGATTTTGTATCCTGAGACTTTGCTGAAGTTGCTTATCAGCTTAAGGAGATTTGGGGCTGAGAGGATGGGGTCTTCTAAATATACAATCATGTGGTCTGCAAATAGAGACAGTTTTACTTCCTCTTTTCCTAACTGAATATGCTTTATTTCTTTTTCTTGACTGATTGCTATGGCTAGAACTTCCAATACTATATTGAATAGAAGTGGTGAGAGAGGGCATCCTTGTCTAGTGCCAGATTTCAAAGGGAATGCTTCCAGTTTTTGCCCATTCATTATGATATTGGCTGTGGGTTTGTAGTAAACAGTTTTTATTATTTTGATATGTTCCACTGATACCCAGTTTATTGAAGGTTGTTAACATAAAGTGCTGTTGAATTTTGTCAAAGGACTTCTCTGCATCTATTGAGATTATCGTTTAGTTTTTGTCTTTGGTTCTGTTTATATGATGGATTATGTTTATATATTTGCGTATGCTGAACCCGCCCTGCATCACCAGGATGAAGCTTACTTGATCATGGTAGATAAGCTTTTTGATGTGGTGCTGCATTTGGTTTGCCAGTATTTTGTTGAAGATTTTTGCATCGATGTTCATCATGGATATTGGCCTGAAGTTTTCCTTTTTAGTTGTGTCTCTGTACGGTTTTGGTTTCAGTATGATACTGGTCTCGTAAAATGATTTAGGGAGGATTCCCTCTTTTTGGATTGTCAGGAATCGTTTCAGAAGGAATGGTACCAGCTCCTCTTTGTATGTCTGGTAGAATTCAGCTGTTAACGTGTCTGGACCTGGACTTTTTTTGGTTGGTAGGCAATTAATTGCTTCCTCAGTGCCGCTATAAACATATGTGTGCATGTGTCTTTACAAAAGAGTGATTTATAATCCTTGGGTACATACCAGTAATGGGATTGCTGGGTCAAATGGTATTTCTGGTTCAAGATCCTTGATGAATTGCCACACTGTCTTCCACAATGGTTGAACTAATTTACACTCCCACCAACAATGTAAAAGTGTTCCTGGCCAGGTGCGGTGGCTCTTGACTGGAATCCCAGCACTTTGGGAGGCCAAGGCAGGCAGATTAACTGAGGTTGGGAGTTCAAGACCAGCCTGACCAACATGGAGAAACCCCAACTCTACTAAAAATACAAAAAATTAGCCAGGTGTGGTGGCATATGCCTGTAATCCCAGCAATTCGGGATGCTGAGGCAGGAGAACCACTTGCACCTGGGAGGTGGAGATTGCAGTGAGCCAACATTGCATCATTACACTGCAGCCTAGGCAACAAAAGCGAAACTCTGTCTCAAAAAAAAAAAAAAAAAAAAAAAAATTCACCCACATCCTCTCCAGCTTCTGTTGTTTCCTGACTTTTTAATAATCATCATTCCAACTAGCATGACATAGTATCTCATTGTGGTTTTGACTGGCATTTCTTTAATGATTAAATTTTCTAAATATGTTTGTTGGCTGCATAAATGTCTTCTTTTGAAAGTGTCTGTTCATATCTTTTGCCTAGTTTTAAGGGGGTTGTTTTTTTCTTGTAAATTTGTTTAAGTTCTTTGCAGATTCTGGATATTAGCCCTTTGTCAGATGGATAGATTGCAAAAATTTTCTCCCATTCTGTAGGTTACCTGTTCATTCTGATGATAGTTTCTTTTGCTGTCCAGACACTCTTTAGTTTAATTAGGTCCCATTTGTCAATTTTGGCTTTTGTTGTCATTGCTTTGGTGTTTTAGTCATGAAGTCTTTTCCTGTGCCTCTGTCCTGAAAGGTATTGCCTAGGTTTTCTGCTAGGGTTTTCATGGTTTTACGTCTTATATTTAAGTTTTTAGTCCATCTTGAGTTAATTTTTATAAGGTGTAAGGAAGGGATCCAGTTTCAGTTTTCTGCATATGGCTAGACAGTTTTCCCAACACCATTTATTAAGTAGGGAATCCTTTTCCCATTGCTTGTTTTTGCCAGGTTTGTCAAAGATCAGATGGTTGTAGATGTGTGGTGTTATTTCTGAGTCCTCTGCTGTGCCATTGGTCTACATATCTGTTTTTGTACCAGTACCATGCTGTTTTGGTCACTCTAGACTTGTAGCATAGTTTTAGTGGGAGAATTGGAAAAGTTTAAAAAGTAGGAAATATAAATGGGGCCAGAAAAAGTTTAGGCTAGTGAGCTGCTGAAGTGCAGGATGCTGTCTGCCCAGGATGCGTTCTTAATTCTGGAGAGAACAAGAGGGCTGGAAAGGCCCAGTTAGAGTTGGAAAGTGGATTAAGGTTTTAGTCTGTGTTCAACAGTAGATGGAGGAATTAGTCCTTTTCAGGTTTCTTTCTATGGGGCCTAGTTTTGTTCAGTAGGAGGGGAGAAGAGGTGGGGATTCTGTGAGATGTAGTATATGATGAAGAAACTCAAAACTGAAACACAAACAAAGGAAGTTATAAAAAGGACTGCAAATATTAATTTGCATCTTCTTATAACAAAGTGCCAAAATACTGCCAGAAATAATAATAGACAGTAAAACCTTTGAAATGACTGTTTTTCATTTTGTATAATTTGAAATGGCTACAAAGTATGTTAATATCTGTGTGTATAAGTGTGTGTATATTTACATATACATAAAAAGCCATCATGTGGAAAACATGAAAGAAAATTTTTAATATAGAAGCTCAAATAATTTAAGTATTATATAAAAAATAAGTATAATCTATGGAATATGTACCATCTCATTAATAAGCATGGTTAAATGTCTCCCCTCTCTCTGCATTTTCTAGATTAAGTCAAATAGTATTATCACTGGTAGCAATTCTCTTTTTTGAGACAGTGTCTCACATTGTTGCCCAGCTGGTGTGCAGTGGTGCAATCACAGCTCACTGTAGCCTCCACTTCCCAGGATCCTCCCACCTCAGCACCCCAAGTAGCTAGGACCACAGGGGTGTGCTACCATACCAACTAATTTTTGTTTTTGTTTTTTGTAGAGACAGTGTTTCACCATGTTGCCCAGGCTGGTCTCAAATTCCTGAGCTCAAGCTATCTGCACACCTCAGCCTCCCAAAGTGCTGGGATTACAGGTATGAGCCACCATACCTGACCCAGTAGCACTGCTTGTTCCTTCCTTCCTTCCTTCCTTCCTTCCTTCCTTCCTTCCTTCCTTCCTTCCTTCCTTCCTTCCTTCCTTCCTTCCCTCTACTCCTCCTTCCCTCTTTTCTTTCCTTTTACATTTTCTTTCATTTCCTCTCTTCCTTTCCAGATAGCCTGTTGCCCAAGCTGGAGTACAACAGTGTGTGCAGCCTCAAATTCCTGGGCTCAGGCAGTCCTTCCACCTTAGCCTCCAGAGTAGCTAGGACCACAGGTGAGCCACCAACCATGACTGGGCTGATTTTTTTTTTAACAGTAGAGATGGGAACTTGCTATGTTGCCCAGTGCAATCTTAAACTCCTGGCCTCAGGTGATCTTCCTGCCTCAGCCTCCCAAAGTGTTGAGATTACATCTTTCTTTATACAAAAAAAATGTAGTCAAGCTACATTGGTGGCAGCAAAACTTACCTCCTAAGGCACACACACAGTATATAATTAGAAAATGGAAAGTAAAATAAATGGTTAAGATACAATTATATTTACTCAACTGAACATTAAGGGGGGAAAAATCATTCTGTGTCTTTTTTTTTGACACAGAGTTTCCCTTTTGTTACCCAGGCTGGAGTGCAAGGGCGTGATCTAGGCTCACCACAACCTCTGCCTCCTGGGTTCAGGCAATTCTACTGCCTCAGCCTCCTGAGTAGCTGGGATTACAGGCACGCGCCACCATGCCCAGATAATTTTTTTGTATTTTTAGTAGAGATGGGGTTTCACCATGTTGACCAGGATGGTCTTGATCTCTTGACCTCATGATCCACCTGCCTCGGCCTCCCAAAGTGCTGGGATTACAGGCATGAGCCACCGTGCCCAGCCTCTGTGTCTTTTTTTTTTTTTTTTTTTTTTTTTGAGACAGAGTCTCGCTCTCTCGCCCAGGTTGGAGTGCAGTGGTGCTATCTCAGCTCACTGCAACCTCCGCCTCCCAGTTTCAAGTGATTCTCCTGCCTCAGGCTCCCAAGTAGCTGGGACTACAGGCATGCACCATATCTGCCCAACTTTTGCATTTTTAGTTGAGATGGGGGTTTCACCATATTGGCCAGGCTGGTCTCAAACTCCTGACCTTGTGATATGCTTGCCTTGGCCTCCCAAAGTGCTGGGATTACAGGCGTGAGCCACTATTCCTGGCCAACTCATTTTTATATAACTAAAAAATGTACCTATTGTGAGCTCAGAAGAACTTCTGTACTTCAATATCTTGTTAAACTAGTAAGTTCCACTCAATTCATTACTGCTATACACAGTTTTCAGTTAGGGAACTAATGATACTGTGGTATAACATTCATAGTGTTTCTCTTTGGCAGGTTATTGAACTCTTGTAACCTATTTTGATATTGTTTGAATAAATGATTGATCATCACTAATTTCTGCTGTCAGACCTACTAGTCACCTAGGTCTGACTTGAATGGAAACGAGAATGTAAAAGTGAAGTGGTCTGAGAATGACACCCTCTCTTGAAGGGTGGGTTAAGGTTCAGTGACCTTTGGGCACACTGCTCCATTCTGGTGGAATCACTGCTTTGGGGAGGCAATAGAACCTGTGGCTCATAAAATCTGATGCTATTAAGAAGAGAGAATTCACAAATAGATGTCAGGTTCACTGCTACTTTAAAAATTCAAGTGTAAGAAAAAAAATCATATTTTAAGATGAATTACTAATTTTTTTTTCTTTTAAAAGTATGGAGGAAACCTATACCATACAGATGTTCATTACTTATTCAATGTACACTACTGAGAGATAAATAGAACTGTTAGAATACAAAAATGCCAAGGGTAATTCAACTACTGCAGTGTAAGTGTGGTATAACTGATTCGTCATGACATACAATTTTCTAAAAGCTATTCTGTTAGAAAGCAATAAATGAGTGCATAAATGATTTATACTCTTCTGAACCACAGTTATTATTCAGTGTTTTATTTTTAAAAATATATATACCCTCTACTATTATGTTTATTCTCTGGAGTATAATAAAAACATAATTGAATTTGATGAAAAATAGACTTGATTCTAAATGTAGCATACAGCATATACAGCTACTTCCTTATTTTGTCCCTTGTGAAGATCAATGGTCACTTGAGGTAGTTCTGCTCTAGGTTCGTTTTAATATATGGGCAATAAAATGTTTTTAATTTAAAAATTATATCCTATGTTCCACACTATATTTTCTTTTTAATACTAGCATCTGAGTTTTGACCTAATAACTACTTTTGAATGCAAATACAATGTTTTAATCACTGTTTTACTTTTAAAAATGATTTCTTATTGACTCATTTTAGGTAAGGCAAAAAATTAAGTATAAGTGGTTTAGTAAATAAAAATTAGCAATTCAGACCAAAAGCATCAGAGTTCAGTAACCTGTTTTATTTTGATGGCACCTAAATGCCATCGTGAAGGAAAATGTTTACCTTTTAAAAAATAATTCAATTTTAAAAAATATAACCATCTCTGAAATTTAGGTAAATGTCTTGTTCATCTATTTAAGAAAATACTATTTTTATTAGTAAGTTCATTTGAGTTGGAAATTGTGCCATAAAATATACAAATATATAACATTAAAGTTAACTATGTGTTATATAATTTATGTTATATAATATTATGTTATAGGCAACTTTTATGTTATATAACTATTATGTTATATGGTTATAAAACATAAAAGTTACAAAATGAAGCTAAAAATTAATTAGTTATTTTATATTTATATGAAATATCAACTATACACTCTGAGTTCGGTTAAGTCTACTTCTAAAATACATATATAATATGTATATGCATAGGTATAGTATAAAGAGAAAATAAAAATTAAAAGTAAGAAGGTTAATTTTCCCTGTTGAAAATAAGGGAAAAGATCTCCCTCCTTTCCTTTTTTCTCAGAACATTTATCTTAGAAAGTTTGTAACTGTAGGCAAGGCACAATGGCTCATGCCTATGATCCTAGCACTTTGGGAGGCCAAGGCAGGTGGATAACTTGAGGTCAGGAGTTCGAGACCAGCCTGGCCAACATGGTGAAACCCCATGTCTACTGAAAACACAAAAATTAGCTGGGTGTGGTGGCAGGCACCTGTAATCCCAGCTACTTGAGAGGCTGAAGCATGAGAATTCCTTGAACCAGGGAAGCAAAGGTTCCAGTAAGCTGAAATTGTGCCACTGCACTCCAGCCTGGGACACAGTGAGACTCCAACAATCAATCAATCAATCAAGCCTGTAATCATAAGCACTTTTTCATATTTTGCCACATATCTATTCCTTGGAAGACTAAATATGCCTTTTACCAGCAGTCCTTTCGTCAGCTTTCTGACCTAGGAATGCCCTTCTCAAGAACCAGGGAGCTATCTTTTCAAAATGCAAGCATCAAGGGAGATAGATAGCTCCCCAGTCTCCCAGTTCCTGTGAGAGAGTAAGAGCCTAACTTCAGTGGTTGCATGTTCCAATTTATAAAACTACCTCCCATCATAAAGACACAAAAAAGTTTGTTTCTCCTTAGGATAAAGCCAATTAGCTAACATGGGTGGTTTTCCCAAAAGTTATGATGAACGATGTGTGATAAAATGTGCTATCCACATTTTGTGGATAGTGGATAGTGCTATCCACTATTCCTACCTGAGGAATAGTGACTGTTTATCTTAATAGCATGTAATGTAATGGAGTGTATCTGCTTTGCTATTTAAAGGGATGAGATTCCCTTCGATTCTTGCAAACTCTGCATGAACTGTCTGTAATGCACATCATATTCTGGTTTTTAATGCTTATTCGGTAATAAAACAGTTTCCTTTCTCTACTACCTTCATAGAGAGGATTTCTGGGATGGGAGAAGATTTTGTTTTTAAGTATAATTCTCCAACAATATGCTATCTTTTGAATATACTTATGCCCATTGTATAAGAACTAACTATTCTTATGTAAAGCAGAAGTAAAAATAGCATAGGAGCATTTTAAATTTAAAAAAAATTTTTAATTTTAAAATTCAATGCAAAATAGTTTTCAAATTAAAAAAGGAAATACTACGTATCATTACTCAATGGAAATGTTTAAAAAGGAAATGCTATGTATCATTACACAATAGAAATTTTTACTGTGGTTTGCGCATCTGTAACCCATTTGAGGTAAATTAGAACCTTTGATCAAAAGGATGCAAATAAGTAACTGCCTGATTACAGGTCTGCAACTACATATAAAGACAGAGTCCATTCTACCAAAGAACACATATTAATGAGAAACCATTGAGCTCTCTCTGTTTCCCCCAGTATTTGGTAACAAGACTTTTTGGGATAGGTGATGACTAATATAGTATAGCAACTCTCTATAAAGTCTCTAGCATCCTACTTAACTGAGAAAGAATCTTAAAATGACCAATATTATGCAAAAATAATTTCTTTTAATGTTCTGTTTTTATAATGTAAGCAATCATGACCTTATACTCTAACCATATTAATGAAAATCTAGGACATCAATATTGACAAGCTCTAAGAAAACATTAGTAGCAATTCAATAAACTTTAATTGCCTATTTCAAGACAGTGCTTATATTTTTTTGTTTTAAAAATACTACTCAGATAAAGACAATCATGTAAACTTTAAGTGAGAGGTAAATCTAATCAATATTTTTGGGGAAAGTTAATAATAATTAAAACCTAAAGTTATCTAAGAGCAGGACACAAATAGACCAGGTAAATGTCATATAAGTGAAATGTGAAAACAAATTGTTTTAAATAATTAACCATATTTACCTTGCAGCATTTTGTTCAATCTTTTCATCAATGTCACTGAAGATCTGCTCAAACTCCAAGTCTCCAGGAGATGAGTTTAACAAACAATGTAGGTCAAAAGAACTATGAGAATATTCATCATCCCAATTCATTCTAAGGAACAAGAATAAATGAAACATGTCAGTTCTCCCACAATGGCCAGATATGAGAATGGGCAGAAATTCATCTCAAGTTGTGATACTAAACCAAAAATAATAATTTCCACTTATAGGCACAATGAAATGTAGCAGTGGGAGAACTAGGGTATTATTAAGCTAGGTAGAGTGTTTGTTATTTAAATTTCATGAGGTGTGACCTAATTTTCACACTTCTTTATGGTTTGAAAGCTGAACAAAACAGCAGCCCACGGAGAGTACTTAAGCACCCTGCAGCCTCTCACTATAACCAAGAACTGTAATGGATGTGACAGAGGCCACAGATCACTGTGAACAAGGGTGGGTGCAGCAAAAATTCAATGCCTTCCCTTAACCCTTGCCAATATACTGACCTGGAAATTGTAGCCTTAGACTTTTTAAAGCTTCACTCCCCTGGGTCTGTTTATATGTAAAGGATACAAAATTTTCCTTGCGTTCTCTAGCACTCCTTGACAACCTCAGTATTGACACCTAACTAAAAATTGAATGATATGATACTCCTTCTTGAGGCACATGCATTTCCCCACCATCAAAGCTTTAATCATTCATTCTGTCTAACTACTGAATGTTTGATAGGTTACATGCCCTGCTGTAGGGACTGGGAATAGCTGCAATAAATTAAATTCCCTGCCCTCATGGAGTTTTCTTTCTAGTGGGGAAGATAGATTTTTTTTACAACACATAAACAGATATGTTTAATCAAAAATCATATAGTGAGAGGTACTATAAGAACAAATAGCTAGGCGCAGTGGCTCACGCCTGTAATCCCAGCACTTTGGGAGGCTGAGGCAGGCAGGTGGATCACTTAAGGTCAGAAGTTTGAGACCATCCTGGCCAACATGATGAAACCCTGTCTCTACCAAAAATATAAAAATTAGCCAGGTGTGGTGGCAGGCACCTGTAATCCCAGCTACTCGGAATGCTGACACAGGAGAATTGCTTGAACCCTAGAGGTGGAGGTTGTAGTGTGCTGAGATTACGCATCCCTACACACTAGCCTGGGCGACAAAGAGTGAAACTGTCTCAAAAAAAAAAAAAAGTAAAGCACAGTGATAGGCTAGATTAAGAGTGATGGAGCAAGGGCAGAATGTGAGCTATTTTATTTAGAAATATCAGGTAAGGTATCTAAAGAGGTGACATTTAAGTAGAAGAAATAAGTGAATAAGCTATGAGGAAAGAAATAAATGGGAAAGACAAACTGGCTTCTTGATTACTTTGGCCAATAAATGACTCTTACCCTATCTGCTTAAATGTGGTAAGAGCTCTCTAGTGAGAGCTAATCACACGACCCTACCTGGCTGCAAAGGTGTCTGGGAAATGCTGCCACTGGTTGGGCAGGGGACTCCAGGAAAACTGTATACCATGAACGGAGATCATTAGTCTTTGGTAGACTGCTAACCTTTCTACCACTACCATTCATTTGGTTAAACTTGATTCTCTTCTTTCATGGTATTGATTTGCCTCAAATGTCTAAATGATCCATGGTAATCCATTCTTATTTATTGACAAAAGACGAGGTTGATATATATTGGTACCTAGCAAGAATTTTCTCTACTGTTAAGAGGTTGTTTTATCCAAAAGGTCACTCCCTGCAGAGCAGGAGGTTGACTCAGATACTACATGAGTGGATACTGTGTATCTACCAGCAAGCTTGGATTTATGAGCAGAAGCAAGCACATATCTGATGATTTCCAGAGGTGACCAACCAAGAATACATTACAGCTAGAGTGGAATTGTCAAAGGTGTGAGAACCAGAGCAACTCTATCTTGAATAGGAGCTGGGTAAAACAAGGCTGAGACCTACTGGGCTGCATTTCCAGATGGTTAAGGCATTCTAAGTTGCAAAATGAGATAGGAGGTCAGCACAAAATACAGATCATAAAAATCTTGCTGATAAAGAAACCAGGCAAAACTCATCAAAACCTTCTTAGGCCACGAGAGTGACCTCTGGTTGTCCTAACTGCTACACTCCCAGTATCATGACAGTTTACAAATGCCACAGCAATATCAGGAAGTTACCCTATATGGTCTAGAAAGGGCAGGCAGTTACCCTATATGGTCTAGAAAGCACACAATAATCTACCTCTTGTTTGGCATATCATCAAGAAATAACCACAAAAATGGGAAACCAGCAGGCCTTGGTACTGCTCTGTCTATGGAGTAGGATTCTTTTATTCCTCTACTTTCTTAATAAACTTGATTTCACCTTACTCGTTGGACTCATCCTAAATTCTTTCTTGCAGAAGATCCAAGAACCCTCTCTTGGGGTCTGGATCAGGACCCATTTCCGTAACATCTTTCTGGTGACCACGGAATGGACTATAGTAAGGATATCCCTGACCTAAATGCTAACTTTGGGTAAGTGGTGGGGCCCAGTAACATCTTTCTGGCAAACCTTGAAGGGACAATACTGAAGAAACCCCCTGATCCAAAGGAAATGGACCGTAGCACTGATCAGCTGACTCTGAGTAAGTGGTGGGATACCTGGGTAAATAAAGGGATTGGATCAGAGGCCCAACTTAGGGGAGTCAAAGTCTCTCCTAAAACAGTGGGTTAGAAGCCCCTCTTAATAAAAGGCAAGGATGCTTGACCAACCTTGGGTTGGAGGCCCAACTTAGGAGGGTTATGATCTCTTATAAGATTTAGAGGGTTGGAGGCCCCTCTTGGTAAAGTCCATTTGGCTGAGAATGGGTTTGGCACTATGGGATGTGAACTGCTATTCTCTTTGGATTAATCTGCCTTGCACTCTTTGCTGATGGCTATAGGTGAAAGGATTAGGCATGTACAGGATCATCCTCCCAAAAAGGGGGAAAACTTGAGAGATGATGGACTGCTGGAAAATATCCCTTCACTACCAAGAAGTGGCCAACTGAACTTCTGAGCAATAAGTAGGTCTTTCTCTGGTCTCCCTGAAGTCTTTGCCTTCCCCACCCTGCCTGAGGCAATGCTTTCCTTTCTCTCCTGTGCAGACCAGTTGAATGAATGGTAAAAATCACTGTTTATCTCATGTAAAGTTTTGATTAATGGGAAAAAGGGCTTGTGAGGCTAGTCTTAAGCTGTAGCGAATCTGGTGAACTTTGTATGTCTGTCTGTATTGTTCTGTCATGAAGAGTTTATATATGAAAGAATTTTGTTTAATTGGCTTAAGAAGAGCTGAAACCAAATCTTTTGTCAGAAAAGTAAAAAATTTAATGCATTTTATTTAGGTCATGTGATGTAATCTTTTTTTTTTTTTTTTGAGATGGAGTTTCGCTCTTGTTGTCCAGGCTGGAGTGCAATGGCGTGATCTCGGCTCACTGCAACCTCCGCCTCCTGGGTTCGGGCAATTCTCCTGCCTCAGCCTCCTGAGTAGCTGGGATTACAGGCACGTGCCACCATGCCCAGCTAATTTTTTGTAATTTTTTAGTAGAGACGGGGTTTCACTGTGTTGATCAGGATGGTCTTGATCTCTTGACCTCGTGATCCACCCGCCTCGGCCTCCCAAAGTGCTGGGATTACAGGCTTGAGCCACTGCGCCTGGCCTCATGTGATATAATCCTTGAGAAATAACAGTTTTAAAGATTATTGGTAAAATAAAAATATCTTCAAAGATGTAAACATTTGGTCTAAATTATGTGGGTTAGATATTAAGTTTGCTAAATACTTCAAGGTCATAAACTGGTTCTTTGACTTTTAAAAGTGATTCAATTTGTTTTGGAGCATTAGATTCTAGATAAGACCTGGGGACATGTGAAATTAGCCATGACCCCTGCTATGCAAAGAAGGTTATAAAGAAAAGAGCTTTTATATAAGAAAGGATCTTATATAGTAAATTTTTGTCCTAAAGTAAATAACTGGTTGTTTAAAAGACATGTTTAGGACAAGTCAAAAAGTCCAAGCATGTCGTAGATTGTCTGTGTAAGTTGTAAAATAATTTATAAAAGGGAATTTATGCATGAAATATGCAACTTAAAGGTGATTAGACCTCCTAAATGCTTCATAAAATGCCACTAGGACTCTTACCTATACAACTTGCCTGCTTTACAGCTGGGTAAGGCCTGGAACATGTGAAGTTCGACACTGGAAAAAAATCAGATGTTATCTGCACTTCTGTCTGAGTCCCAGGCTCCACACCCAGTACATAGTGAATCCCTTACATACCAAGGTTTTTACCAAAAGTAAAAGTTGCTAAGAGTCAATATTTAACATGTAATTGAGACTACTAAAAAAACAGTCTACAGACAAGGCCTGTAAGAAAAATAGAATATACTTTTGGTAAACGATTATAAGAAGTCAAGGTAATGTGTATTTTTTCTTTTTTTTGCCAAAAGGATTGTTTTAAGTTAGATAAAATAAGGCTGAAGGTTTAAACAAATATGGAAAGTTTCTGAAAAATTAATCTTGTAAAAGAAACTGTGTGTGTGAACATATTGGTTCAAGTTAAAGGGGTATTATTGAGTATTTCCATACATTGGAATAAAATCCACAATAGGTTTTCCTTAGAGCAAAAACCTGCTTTTAATCTGCTCTTTAAACAAAAATTGTAAAGGATTATAAAAAGTTTATGAGAATCATACCTTATGGTCAAACTGATTAAATATATTTGTCTGTAAGGTTTTATTAAGAATTCGGTTTGAAACCAATAACGCATTAATGCAACAGTGACATTTGGCGTATCTGGTATAAAGTCATACAGGAAGCATTATCAAATGCAAAATGGTGACTGGTTTTCTTTCAGCTGCATTTGTATAAATACATTATTGGTATATGTTCCAAAATTACAGGAAATTTATAATTCTGAAATGCCTTAGCATATATTATTAATAACTATAATTATTACATAAAATCATTGTAAGCTATAGAGTTAGCCAAATCTGTCAATTATGTTTTTAACTGTGGCTGTCCTAAGATGTTTTGTCATCCACAGACAATTGTTGTCTTCTTTTGATTCTCTTTAAAAGGTGATTTATGTAGAACTCTAGCAGGTGTTCTTGAATGCAGGTTTTCTGATAAGTTTGGAGACTGTGATGTCAGAATAGAGGAAAAAACGTTCAGGACTCTCATGGAGAGCTGAAATGTTCCATGACTATCAAACAGGAGTTAACTGCACATGGACTAAACTAATAGAAGTCTAAAATACTCTTTTTAATGTTTTGCTTAAAATGTTGCCAATCCTTTGTTTTGTTTTTCAGATCCAAGAAAACTTTAATTTTGAGCTACTACAGCTTTTAACAATTGAGTAATGTATACTCCTGTGAACAAAATTGGGGGCATATTTGTTTCTCTCTACATAACTTCTCCAGAATTTGGAAACTATTTGTGAATGTTCTTAATTTAGGGCAAAATAGTTGTTTGCATAAGTGCAATAAGAATCTGTTTTTGGCCAGGTGTGGTGGCTCCCACCTATAATCCCAGCACTTTGGGAAGCTGAGGTGAATGCATCACCTGAGGTCAGAAGTTCAAGACCAGCCTGGCTAACATGGAGAAACCCTGTCTCTACTGAAAATACAAAAATTGGCTGGGCACAGTGATGGGTGCAAGTAATCTCAGATACTTGGGAGGCTGAGGCAGGAGAATCACTTGAACCCAGGAGGAAGAGATTGCAATGAGCTGAGATCTCACCATTGCATTCCAGTCTGAGGGGAAAAAAAGGAATCTGTTTTCATTTGTAACAGGACACAATCAGAGACACTGGTTATTTTACCAAGGCTTTGACTGGAATGATGTGCTTTCATTTAAGGAATCAAACTTGACTTGTAAAACCAATAAAAGGGTTTTGGGGAACTGGCCTCATACTTTGCCTCCACAGTCCCTGTAGAGGGTTTCTAACACGTGGTAAGTAAAGAACGTCACTTTCTAACAGATCTAGGAGCTCCAAGTTATCTTAGGACCTTAAAAGGAGAGGAATTTACCCAACTTATAGGTATTTGAGGGTACAAACCCATGGCTTGGCTTGGCTTTAAAAAATTCCTGAGGTCAGGTATGGTGGCTCACACCTGTAATACCAGCACTTTGGGCGAGGCAGGAGGATCACCTGAGGTTGGGAGTTTGAGACCAGCCTGGCCAACATGGAGAAACCGACTCTCTACCAAAAATATAAAAATTAGCCAGGAGTGGTGGTACATGCCTGTAATCCCAGCTACTCAGGAGGCTAAGGCAGGAGAATTCCTTGAGTACAGGAGGCAGAGCTGAGATTGTGCCACTGTACTCCAGCCTGGATGACAGAGTGAGACTCTGTCTCAATAAACAAACAAACAAACAAAAATAAAAATAAAGTCTCCTTCTATGGGACTGGTTGCATCAAAACCAATTTGAAAAGAGCTTATGTAAGAAATAATTATTCTTGCTGCACTTTATACAAATAATCAGGCTAAGTACAATAAAGCAAATCAGTCTTACCATGATTTGTCTTTAGTAGAAATGGGAAACTGGAGAAATATTATGTTTCAAGAACTATAGTAACTTGTTATTAAATTCTAATCTCATTAGTTGTTTTTAAGTTTGTTTCTGCAATTTAGGCTAACCCTGCTTATTCTTGTAAAGCAATCAGTGATCTCTGGCTGCTCCTCAGAAGAAACAAGAGAAATGGCTAATGTAAAAATCTGGATCAATATTCCAGTTCTGGGCATGTATTGAAATCAGCTAGCAACCTCATATCATCTTGGTTCCAGCAGTTGTCCATTTCATAGGAATACTTCTTCCTTAGTTTACTTTGGATAATTTTACTTATTTTGCTTTACTCTTGTGAAATATATTGCTGTTGTATTCTTTGTATAGAAATGCAGGACAAACTGACTGAATGTTTTCTTAAATCAAATACTTACTAATCTTCCAGGTATCACCTTTTGTTGAAATTCAGAGTTGTAAATGGCCCTCACCATATTGATGCTTTCTGACTGAGCTCCTCTCTACCCTGAACACAAGAGACCCTAATAATTAGGCAGGAATATCATCACCCCATTCAACCTGAAGAATTTACAGAAAATGGATCTTCCTCCCTCTGCAACCCTTAGGTTTAAGGGCTAAAGGTTAAAACAGCTTGCAGTAGGATTAAATTTAGGATTAAGGACTAAGAGATAAAACAGCTTATAGTAAAGAAGCCAGCAAAACCCATCAAAACCAAGATGGCCACGAGAGTGACCCGTGGTCATCCTCACTGCTATACTCCCATCTATGTAAGGTTTACAAATGCCATGGTAACATCAGGAAGTTATCCTACATGGTCTAGAAAGGGAAAGCATGAATAATCCACCCTTTGTTTGATATATCATCAAGAAATAACCATAAAAATGAGCAACCAGCCACCCCCAAGGCTGCTTTGTCTATGGAGTAGCCATTATTTTATTCCTCTACTTTTTAAATAAATTTGCTTTCACTTTATGGACTCACCCTGAATTCTTTCTTGTGCAAGATCCAAAAACTCTCTCTTGGGGTCTGGATAGGGACCCCTTTCCTGTAACAGAATAATTTATTTTTCTCACTCTGGGTTAGTACTGCTTCTTTGTTCTCTCCTAGGCCCTGGCAGAGGCTCAGAAGTAACCTGGGATCTGTTCTGCTTCTCATATTGCGGTCAACACCCATAGCTATATGTGCTAACCACTAGATTTTCAACTTTGTTGAAAAAACATTTCAAGGAGGCAAATGCTACAGCATAATGAGAGGAAGAGGCTAACCTGTTTAGCTGCTCATAAACATTTCTTCAGTTCCTTCCCTCTTTGATGACTACCCTGTAGCCTACTTCATTCTCTTATTTTTGTCTTTGAAGTTGGCATTACTCCAGGGAATGGCTCTTACTACCACAGCAACTTCTTCTATTACATGTTGTAGAGTGTTGTTTGTATGCCTCCAGTTTCTTCATTGGTCTGAGCCTCTCTACTTTCTATCTTCCAGAAATACCCCAGTGGCACCTCATAACTCTTTCAGGTTTGCTTTACTACATGTCTTTACTGACATTTCAATAGGATTTCAGGAGGGAACAAAAGTAAATATATGTGCTTAGTCTTTCATATTCAGAATTTTCTACCTTTTAATGTCCTATACCAAGGCAAATATGAAAAAAAATATGAGATTTTTGAACATCTGAAATTTGATGTACAGAGTGTCAGAAGGGCAGAGCAAGATGGCTAAATAGAAGATTCCACCAATGATTCCCCATGCAGGAACACCAAATTTTAACAACTAAGCACACACAAAAAAGCACTGTCATAAGAACCAAAAATCAGGTAAAGTCACCTGGTTTTAACTTCCAATCACTGAAGGAGGCACTGAGAGGGTAGAAAACACAGTTGCTGATATCTAGTTCCTAGATGACATTTCTAGACAAAAATGGGCCAGAAAGAAACCAGCTGCCTTGATGAGAAGGACCCAGTCCTGGCAGAATTCATCACCTGCTTACTAGAGAGCTCTTGGTCCCTGGATGACTAACAATGATATCTAGGTAGTATACTGTGGGTCTCAGGTGAGAATCTTAGACACGCTGACTTTAGGTGAAACCTAACATATTCCCAGCTGTGATGACTTTGGTGAAAAACTCCTTCTGCTTGAGAAAAATGCAGGGAGGGGGGGAGGTAAAGGGGACTTAGTTTTGCACTTTAGATACCAGTTCAGCCACAGTGGGGTAGAGCACTAAGTAGGCTCTTGAAGTCCCCAAGTCCAGGCCTAGGCTCTTGGATGGCATTTCTGGTCCTGCTCTGGGCCAGATGGGAGTGCACTATCCTGAGGGGTGAGTCTCATGCCTGGCAACATTTACAACAAGCTGACTGACTGAAGAGCCCTTGGGCTTTATGGGAACATTGGTTGTAGCCTGGCCCAAATACTCTATTTGGGCCTGTGGAAATGATGGCCGCAGAGTGAGGCTCTTCTGCCTATGGAAAGGGGAAGGAACAGTGGAAAGGAATTTGTCTCGTGGTTTGAGGGCCAGCGTAGCCACAGTAGAACAGAACAACAGACAGATTTCTAAGGGTTTTGACTCCAATACCTGGCTTTAAGCCAGTTATCTCTGAACCTACCTGCAGCATGGAGGAACTTACTGCACTGAAGGGATGGCACAAACCTGACTGGCTTCCCTACCTGCTGTATAGATATTCCTAGTGCCTTGAGTGAACATAGGTGGTAACCAGGTAGAGGTTACAGCAGCCTTTAGGCAAGACCCAGTGCTGTGCTGGCTTCAGGTCTGACCCAGGGAAGTTCTAGTGGTGGTGGCCACAGGAGTGCTTATATTACCCCAGCTCCAAGTCCAGGTGGCTCAGCACAGAGAGAGAGAGAGAGACTGACTCAGATTGTTTGGGAGAAAGTAAGGGAGGAGTCTCTGCTGGATAATCTAGTGAATTGTTCTGGATCATATTAAAGACTGCCAAGGCAGTACCTCTATAAGACTGCAAGACAGTGTTATTGGGCATGGGGCCCAAGTCCCTTCAAATACCTAGAAAGCATTCCCAAGAAAGACAGGCACAAACAAGCCAGACTGTGAAGACTACAATAAATACCTAACTCTTCTATGCCCAGGCAAATAATAATAATAATCATAATAATAATAATCCACAAGCATCAAGACCATCCAGGAAAATATGACTTCACCCAACTAACTAAATAAGACACCAGAGATCAATCTTAGAGAAACAGCCATATGTGACATTTCAGACAGAAAATTTAAAATAGCTGTGTTGAAGAAAATCAAAGAAATTCAAATGTCCTTCATTATGAAATCTACATAATTGTAAAAACAAAACAAAACAAAAAACATCATCAACTTTTTTAAAGGGCAGATTTTACTTGTAATATTTTAGGGTTGCTGAAATTTATTTCTTCTCATTAATTATGGGGAGTTGAGGTTTTAATGTTTTAGCCTTCCACCAATGACTACATAAACATTTGAGTGGCTCTCAATTTGTTGATAGTCATTTAAACCCCTTAGACATTGAAGTCAAATTAGGAAACAAAGAACTTGTTGTTCCATTCAATTTATTTTCTCAACTCTCATCTACATATTAGGTTTTCTTATATAGACTGCTATGCTTCCTGCTAATAACTGTGGAAGTTCTGATTACTATAATTATGTAAACTAAAGTATCAATATGTATCTGGTAAGTACTCATATTAATATACAACTATTAAAATTCCTCCAATTAAAATATAAGATACTCCACTTTAACTCCTCTATTAATTATTTATATATGTGTATGTATGAAGTAGAAATTGACAGGATCAGTCAGAATACACTATTGTAGCTTGACAAGCAAACAGAATTAATTGTCATATGATTTACTCAGCAATTCTGACATTGCTTTCTTTATTTTTAATGTACTTTTATGGAAAATATTTTCATTTTAATAACTCCTCATAATTTTCTTATGCAATCCTAACCATCTTTTGCTTTAATGGAAGGTGAAAATAAGATAATATAAATTTGAATTAGAATTTTATCGTTCCTTTAAAACTGGCACTCATATATTCACATGATTTCAAAGTCATAAAATTACTGTATCTTTTGAGATTAGAAGCCACAGAACATGGGATTAATGATATTGACTAATAAATTTTCAACTATAGTAAAAGTTTATTAATTTGAAGAAAAGTACATCTGCATTAGTAGAAAATTTAAGTTATGGAGCACTTTTTAGAAGGCAGTTTTGTATTACGTATCAACAGGGAATAATAACAAATATAGTTTATGAGATACCAATTTTTTTTTTTTTTGAGGCAGAGTCTCACTCCGTTGCCCAGGCTGGAGTGCAGCGGCCAATCTCTGCTCACTGCAACCTCTGCCCCTGGGTTCAAATGATTCTCCTGTCTCAGCCTCCCGAGTAGCTGGGATTACCGATATGTGCCACCATGCATGACTAATTTTTTTTTTTTTTTTATTTTTCGTAGAGACAGGGTTTCACCATATTGGCCAGGTTGGTCTGAAACTCCTGACCTCAAGTGATCTGTCTTCCTTGGCCTCCAAATTGCTGGGATTACAGGCATGAGCCACATGCCTGGCTAGATGTCAATTACATTTTAAAGAAGCTCTCTTTTAATAATTAAATAACAATGATTTGAACTTAGCATGTACTTTGTATCAAAATGATTTCTTCTAAAGGATTTAAGGTTCTTAAATTATGTTCCAAGAGTTTAAAAATTTATCCTAAAATGTTAATAGTATTAATTAGCTAGTCATATTAATGTAGTACTGTTTTCCTAAAATATTGGTGATATTATTTAGCTTAACTTTAATTTGATTATAAAATCTACCCATTACAATACACTTTTATGTCACCCAGAGCTTTGTTGCATGGATTATCACCAGTCTTGTATCAATATCCCTTTCAGCAGACTATAAACATGTCCAAGCTTCTTACTTTTTAGAAACCAGCAAAGGGAACCCTACTTTCTTTCAAATCCCAGCTTCTAAAAATAGCAGTCTATATTTCCTGTGTTCTCTCTCATTTACTCCTCAAGCCAGAGTAATAGTTTCTGCCTCAAACCTTACACTGAAATTGACAAAATATTTTTCAGTACCTATCAAGCTTAATCTCTTTGCAGTATTCAGTACTTACTCCTTCAAGAGAATGTTTGGGGTAAAATTTACCATATCTTCTGGCTAACAATATTCAAGATTCTCCTGAAACTTGGAGGATGTAAAGAATCCGTTTGATTTGGTCAGCCTGGCTTTTGTTGAGGTGGCTGGTTCTGATACATTTTCCCAACAATTAAATCTTTCCTTTACACAAACAGACTTTGTAGTTTTAGTCTTGGTGAAGCTACTCCTTCCTTGAAATTGTCTCCTCTCTTGATAATCTTCCTAAATAGCACACCTTCCTAGTTTTCCATCTTGTCTCTCACACCATTTATTTGTTTACCAGGCTCCCAGTAGGAAATATCATTTTGGGCAGCTGGCCAGATCACATTTCTTTTTAAAATTATTTTATTATTTATTTATTTTAAGATAGGGTCTGGCTCTGTTGCCCAGGCCAGCGTGCAGTGGCACAATCACAGTTCACTGCAGCCTCGACCTCCTGTGCCAAGTGATCCTCTCACCTCAGCCCCCTTGCAACTGGGACTACAGGCACATGCCACCATGCCTGGCTAATTTTTGTAGAGATTGGGTTTTACCATGTTGTCCAGGCTGGTTTCAAACTCTTGGGCTCAAACAATACACATTGCCTCAGCCTTTAAGGTACTGGGCTTACAGGCATGAGCCACCATGCAAGGCTAATTTTTTTTTTAACAACATTACAGATGTACAATAAGGGTCAATTTCTGTGGGATAGGACCTAACCCTAGTCATAATGAATTTAGGGTTAGACCATCAGATATATACTAAATGAGTTTTGAAATTTGGAATGGAGCCAGGGATAAGACATAACTGGTGGTAAACCAATCAAGTTAATTCCAGCCTCCTAAAAGCATGCATATGAATTTTTCTGGCTGAGGCTACTAGAACTGCAGTTTTTGCTCTTCTCTGATTACTTACAAAGTTTTCTTTTGATTATATGAGATACACACAATAAATCCTCTCCATGCTCCACTGCCCAACACGTTTTTTTTCCCTTAAACTAACAACAGTAGTTTTTTGTGTTAAATTAATAAATATCTTGATAGGCTTCTTTCCCATATCTGCAATTAAGCACCAATATTCACCATAGTGTTCTCTCTAGACCTGTGATGAGGTTCAGGACGTGTTACCCCAAGTATGGAGTACTTTGGCACTTGAGAAAACACCAGAATAGGAAAGTCTCTCTGACTTTATTCCTGCCCTTCTTATCTGAAGCAGATTATAAAAGAATTCTCCACCTTCCACTGAAGTAAGTCATAAGAACTTCATTCCACAGGTACATTCCCTATACCTGGAAGAAAGCAATGTCCTTGTCTCTGAAGACACAGACACACAGAGAAGAATCAAAACAAATAGATCTTGCTAAATTCCACCAATTTATTATTAGATCATAGCCTTTTGTCATGCATCATTCTTCTGCATGACTGTCCATAAAAATACACAGGTTGTTCTGTTTCCCTGGGTCTTTATTTCTGAATGCTCCCATGTTATATAAAACTTAAATCAAATATGTTTGTATGCTTTTCTCTTGTTAATCTGTCTTCTACTTACCAGATCCTCAGCTATGAACCTAAGATGGGAAAAAAGGATATTACTTTTTCTTCCCTAGGCTTGTATTCTTTTAAATACCTTTACTGAGCTTTCTTCAAGCAAATCAACAGCATTTTATGTAATTTTACAAGAGTACTTTTATCTTATGTTTTCTATAAAACAATTTATACTGTTTTGGAATATGTTGTAAAGGACTACAGGGTGCCAGGGAAGATCCCTTTTTTCTTAACTGTTGATCTTTACTATAGATTAACTTCCCTCTTAGATTCTCTATACAAAGACTTCATGACTCTCACACTGTCTAAGATGGAATGTTAAATACTATCTTTTAAACTGGACACAAAATGAAAACAAGCTGTTTGGAAATGAAAACGAACTGTAACTAATTAATTTGTTGTATTTCATAAACCAGCCTTGAATAGAAAATAGTACAATCTCACTAAATTTATTTTGTTTTCTGCCTATATAAACAAGACTTTAACTGATCCCATTTCCCTGGAGTCTGTGTTTCTTAGATGGCTACTCCCAGCTTTTCACATGAATAAACTCTTTAAAACTGGATTCTGATTCTTTTGGTTATTTCAGTTTGACACTATCATCTCTATGATGAAAATTCAAAGTCTATATCTCTAATTCTAGTCCTTTCTCCAAAACCCCAATACACATTTCCAAGTACTTACTAGACAATTTCACATCACTGATTCAAAGGTTCTTTAAACTCATGATGGGGACCAAAATATTTTACCACCAATTATATTTCATACTTTGAGGTGGCTATCAGAAGGCCAGGAAACAGAAGTGGCCCTGCAAAACTGTCTTTTGTGAAAAAAACATGCATTCATAAAGAATCTATATTAATGCAGCCAGGCCTTCTCTTGTCTGGATCTAGGAAAGATTCTTTATTTTTTTTGAGACGGAGTTTCACTCATGTTACACAGGCTGGAGTGCAATGACGTAATCTTGGCTCACCGCAACCTCCGCCTCCTGGGTTTAGGCAATTCTCCTGCCTCAGCCTCCTGAGTAGCTGGGATTACAGCCACATGCCACCATGCCCAGCTAATTTTTTGTATTTTTAGTAGAGACGGGGTTTCACCATGTTGACCATGATGGTCTCGATCTCTTGACCTCGTGATCCACCTGCCTGGGCCTCCCAAAGTGCTGGGATTACAGGCGTGAGCCACCGCGCCCGGCCTGGATCTAGGAAAGATTAACCGAGACTCTGACACCTCTAAAAATCTGAAAAGAAATATTTACCATTTTTTCTCTGAGGATTGCTACCTGTGAGGTTTCATCTACATAACAAGACTACCTTGGCTAGTCAAGCCTCTTCTCTTTCTCCTATAACTTAATTTGCCATCATAATCCATTCTTGGCCATTCTTTGAGCCCTCATTCTTTCTGTAACCTCAAGATAGTATATAAGCTCTTATTGGGAGGGCTAGGAGTTGGGTCGTCACTCTGAAGTCTCCATATATACACAAAAATAAATTCATACGTCTTTTCTCCCACTCATGTGTCTCATGTCAGTAATTATTTTCAGCAAAACTTTGGATGGCCAATGAAACCTCAGTATGTCCAAAATGTAATTCTGGGTCTTTTCCTTAAACTGGCTTCTTTTCCTACATTATAGGATAACCATTTACCTAATCTCCCTGTTTCTTGCCCTAGTATCTTAAATCAGGTATCAGCAAACTATGACATGGCTTGCTCTTCTAGGTCATGCAAGGATAGTTTATACATATCTAATGAGTTATAAAAATAAACAAAAAAGAATGTGCTACAGAGGCCATATGTGGTCCACAAATCCTAAAATATTTACTACCTGGCCTTTCTAATAGAAAATGTTTGCTGATCTCTGTTTTAAATGGTGACCAAGTTCTCCGATACTTTTTTCCCCGAAGATCTTAAGTGGTCACCAAATGCTCTCAAAGATGACATTTACCTCTATCTGCTACCAGTGTCGCAGATTTGGACATTATTTCTTGCTGAAAAACCTCCTATCTGGCTTCCAAGACTCACATCTTGCAGTATAATTATGAGTGTGCACGCGCACACGCACACCCACCCCCCCCCACACACACACAAATTTGGTTTTAACTCCTTCCCCCCCTTCCTGGCACAGAGCTCCAAAAATCCTTGGAATTTCCTGAGTAATTGAAATGTCTTTTGTTATTCACAGCTGATTTTATGTTTATGAGGTTACTCTGGAGGACCCCTAAAGAGCTTCAGGATGGGAGCTAGTCTAAAGGAACCAACCATTTGATTGCTGCATTAGCTTTCAGCTCCACTCCCTCTAACTCTAACCTCCAGAGGCAGGAAAGGGACTTAGGATTGAGGCAATCACCTATGGCCAATGATTTAATCAATCATGTCTACATAATGGATTTCAATAAAAATTCTTAAACGAGGAGGTTCAGGAAGTTTCCTAATTGGTGAACACAACCATCTCTTGAGAGGATAGCACACCCAGAGAGTACATGGAAGTTCTGTGCCATAATCATCTTCCTTACTTTCTTTGTCTTACACATTTCTTCCATTTGGCTATTCCTATATTGTATCATTTCTAATAAAACTATAAGTGTACTGCTTCCCTGAGTTCTGTGCATCATTCTGATAAATTATTGAACTGTGGCAACCCCCAAATTTGTAGTCTTTGGGGCAGAAGTGTGGTCATCTGGGAAATTCACCTGCAGCTGGCATGTGTAGTGACGGCAGTCTTATGGGACTGAGCTCTTAACTTGTGGGGTCCTGGTAGTGTCAGAATTTAAATTGACACTATTTGAATTGACAGAATTTGAACTGACACTATTTGAATTGACAGAATTTGAACTGACACTATTTGAATTGACAGAATTTGAATTTGAATTGAATCATAGGACACCCAGTTGGTGTCTGTCTTGCATATAGACTCTAGACTTCTCATTTTATAAACTCAATCTGATCATTTTGAGGGAGTGTGTTAAAGAAACTTCTCTTCCCGGGTCCGCTAGGGAGGGGTTTCAAATGTAGAAATTTCTCAGCTTCAGGCCTCCATCCAGAGACCGGAGGGTTCAGAGAGGCCAAGAACCTATGAGCTCTGGGAGCTGGGTACATTCCCCGGGTTACAATTTCACTACCCTGCTTAAATAAACAAACACAGGATTTTCCATAATACATAGAAAACCTCCAGATTCCTCGTCTTTTTTTAATATATACATAGTTCTTCATATTTAATTCTTCTTCCAATTAAATAATTATATATTTTTACTATAGCCCTTCTTGACTGACATCTTGAAATGGCCTTCTAGTCATAACTTCCTCTACACTAATAATGTTGTCAGTAGAAAATCATATTTATGAAAGGCATTTATTTCACCAATGTAGATAATTCTATTTAAAGGGTACATATACTTATAATATTATTAAACAGAAAAATGTTATCTATGAATGTGGTTTCAATAATTTTTAAATGACTTTTAAACTATTTAAGTCATTTTTTTAGAAATTATGAAAAGGTAGGAAGCTATCAATTAAAATTTAAATGTGATACCTTAAAATGTTTTTTAGTTTCCAGCTCCAAAAAAAGGATGTTAGATAAAAATGATTTTTAAGGATTCTCTAGTTTTAAAATTCTATGACTTAATCATGTGATCTACTTCTTTAATATTTAATCGTCTGTTGTACAGCCTTTGTAGTATACTTTTTAATTCTATAGTTCAATAGAAGTATAATTTGTTGGTGGTTAAAACAAATTCATATGAAATAACCTGAAAATTTATGTAAAAAAAATCAATAAAAGTAAATTTTGGATTTCTTCATGTTAAACCTAAAAATCCATCACTATCCTTGCTTTTTATTTTATTTGCTGCTTTACTTATCTCAACAGTGAATCTATCATATCAACATAGTCATCATGATCCAAGCTGCAAATAATAGAGAGTGTCAGTGTCAATTTTGCTTTCTCACACTTGCTTCCCTTCACTTCATCTGATTTTAATAATCCCTGTCAAACCACAAACAGTCCAAATTACCTTCATGACACAGAAGCTTTCAAGGAGCAGACAGAATCTCAACTTTCATTTAGCAACTACAAAAGAAAGCTGTCCAGCTGGACAAATATTATTTCCACACTTGACAATCTCTACAGTTGAGCATGCATTTTAATTTTAACTAAACCTGCCAGGAGTTTGATATGAGCTCCTTGTTTTGTGTAGACTGACTCACAGGATTATCAGACCAATGACTGTAATTGAGACGAAAGAACCTAGCATTTATCTACTAAGAGATGAATCACATACCAAAGCTGAGGGATCAAAACGAACATTTAAGAGATAGTATGTAGGTATAGACTGCAGGGTAGAAACTAATTACATTAAATGCTTTAACTACTAAATAAATTATAAATATCTAGAACATATTCTTGATGTAATTCTGAAAAGTAACAGCTAGTAAGTCAAAATGTAAAACTGTTAACATTTTACCCATAGACACCATTGAGAAACAGATTATAAAACTGAAATCTAAAGAGATTTTAAAAGGTGTTTTGGATTCACTCAACTTCAAAATCAGATTTCTAGAAAAGTTCTATATGTCAATTATAATGAAACTGATGTTCTTGACAAGTTATCAAAATCCATTTCATACAAATCAATATGCCCTTGTACACACCAATCTAAAACTTCAAAGAAGTTCACAGTAAAAATAAATAAGTTGTAGAGAAATATTAGAAAAAATGTCACAGTGTAAACTATAACAGTGACAATTATATCTTTGAAGTTTAGTTTATTAAAGTTAAATCTAAAACTTTCCAACGGTAAAACATTTCTGTGAGAATTGCCTTTTTTTGAAACAGAGTTTCACTCTTTTGCCCAGGCTAGGGTGCAATGGTGTGATCTCAGCTCACTGCAACCTCCACCTCCCAGGTTCAAGCAATTCTCCTGCCTCAGCCTCCTGAGTAGCTGGGATTATAGGTGTCTGCCACCATGCCTGGCTAATTTTTGTATTTTTAGTAGAGACAGGGTTTCACCACAATGGCCAGGCTGATCTTAAACTCCTGACCTCAGGTGATTCACCTGCCTCAGTCTCCTAAAGTGCTAGGATTACAGGTGTGAGCCACAACTCCTGGCCTAAGCATCCTTTTTAAGCTAGGCCTGAGAATTCCTCCTGAAGTTATCAGAGCCTCAAAACTGTCTGATGTCAGTTCTCCCTCCACCCTGCTACACTTGACACTAGTTCCAGCTTTCTTTTTTCCCCAAAGGCATTGGCACTCAGAGCACTGTTTTTCTTTTTTTTTTTTCTTTTTTGCTATTAAGAACTGCCTGAAATAAAGCATTGTTTTTCTACCAACTCTATCTTTGATACCACAGCTCAGGTTTCTTTACCAGCTCCTTTTCTTTCTATTCCCCTTGTTTTTTCCCCCTCACAGACAAGGTCTCATTCTATCACCCAGGCTGGAATGCAGTGGCATGATCACAGCCTACTGCAGCCTTGACCTCCTAGGCTCAAGCCATCCTGTCACCTCAGCCTCCCACGTAGCTACGACTACCACATGAGCCACCATGCCTGACTAATTTGTGAACTTGCGTGTGTGTGTGTGTGTGTGTGTGTGTGTGTGTGAGAGAGAGAGAGAAAGAGAGAGAGAGAGAGAGAGAGAGACAGAGAGAGACAGAGAGAGACAGAGAGAAAGAGAGAGAGAGATGAGGTCTCCCTATGTTGTCCAAACTGATCTCTAATTTCTGGCTTCAAGCAATCCTCCTGCCTCAGCCTCCCAAAATGCTGAGATTACAGGCACAAGCAACTGCTCCTGGCCTAGACTACTTGTTACAAGAGTAGGTGTCTGTTTACATATCCAGTTAGGTTACGGTTCACTAAGTATGAAAAAACTGAACTTAAAATATGCAAGAAGACAGGTTTAGGTTAAACTTAATATCCCTGTGTAGGGTTCAAACCCCATCACCTGGATTACTGAAGCAATTTTCTAAATTTCTCCTACTTTCTCCTTCGTTCCTTCCTCTCCCTTCCCTTCCTCTCACTTCTCTTCCACTCCCCTCTCTTCCCTTCCCCTCCTCTCCCCTTCCCTTCCTCTCTTTCTTACTTTCCTTTTTTTTTTTTTTTTTTTTTTTTTTTGCTAGAGATGTGGTCTCCCACTGTTGCTGAAGCTGGTCTCAATCTCCTGGCCCAAGGAATCATCCTGCTTTTGCATTCCAAAGTGTTGAGATTACAGGTGTGAGCCTCTATGTCTGGCCTCCCCCTGGTTTTCTGCATCATCATCTTCTAACTCATTCTCTAACTGATACCAGAATGATCTTTGTAAAACATAGGGAAAAAAATCTGTGTTTATAGCAAGATTTCAATTTTTCTTTTTTTGAGACAGAATCTCCCTCTGTCGCCCAGGCTGGAGTGCAGTGGTACAATCACAGCTCATTGCAACCTCTGCCTCCCAGGTTCAAGTAATTCTCTTGCCTCAGCCTCCTGAGTAGCTGGGATTACAGGCACTGGCTACCACACCTGGCTAATTTTTATATTTTGAGTAGAGATGGGGTTTCCAGGCTGGTCTCAAACTCCTGACCTCAAGTGATCCACCTGTCTCAGCCTCCCAAACTGCTGGGATTACAGGCATGAGTCACCATACTCGGCTGCAAGATTTTAACTCTAAATGACTGGGAATAAAGTTAGACTCTTAAGAGAAAAATCAGAAGAAAGTAATTTGTAGTGGGGAAATGGTATGTTCATTTAATTTTAGTTTTTAAATTATTTTTATTTGATAAATTGATAAATCACTACAAAGTGATTTTATGACATACATACACAGTGCGTAAAGTCTGAATCAAGCCAATAAACATATCCATCACCTCAAGTACTTAACATTTATTCTTCCTGTCTAAATGAAACTTTACCCTTTGACCCACATCTCTCCATTCTCTCCACTCTCCAGGCTCTTGTAACCATCATTCTACCGTCTGCTTCTATTAGTTGAATTTTTTTAGATTCTATATATGTGAGAACATGCCATATCTATCTTCTGTTCCTCACTTATTTCACTTACTATAATATCCTCCAGGTTGATCCATATTGTTGCAAATGATGGCATTTCCTTTTTTAAGGCTGAATAGTATTCCATTGTGTATATATTCCAAATTTTCTTTATCCATTAATCTGCCAGTTGACACTGAGGTGGTGTGTTCATTTTAGAATAATGATGATTTGAAATACAAGAAATATATGTAGCAAGAAATACAAGAAGGTTTTTTAATATATTTCTTGTATTTCAAGAAATACAAGATAAGTTTTTATAAATAAAATATATTTAAAATATATGAAAAATAGATTTTAAAAATATATTTCTTATATTTCAAGATATACAAGAAGGAGGGAATGAAGCAAATTTTTAATTTTGCTTCATAAATTTATATGGACATAAAATGCCCATATAAATTATCATCCAAATCAGGACTTTTTTGAGGTTATAAAGCAGGTAACAAAAATTATTAAAATGATATAATTTTTGATATATTACTGAGCAATCAAGTAGTTTTATTGTAATTATTGACCTATAAACTTACAGTGAGAAAGTTTTTTTAAAAAAAATTCTTTCAAAAAAAAGTAAATAAAATAAATTTATATCTTTGTTTTCAAAAGCAAAAAGTCTTGCCAGGCTCGGTGGCTCAATCCTGTAATCTCAGCACTTTGGGAGTCCAAGGTGGGTGGATCACGAGGTCAAGAGATCGAGACCATCCTGGTTGACATGGTGAAACCCTGTCTCTACTAAAAATACAAAAAATTAGCTGGGCATGGTGGCACGTACCTGTAATCCCAGCTACTCAGGAGGCTGAGGCAGGAGAATTGCCTGAACCGAGGAGGCGGAGGTTGTGGTAAGCCGAGATCATGCCATTGCACTCCAGCCTGGGTAACAAGAGCGAAACTCCATCTCAAAAAAAAAAATTAAAAAAAAAAAAAAAAAGTAAAAAGTCTTTATATTGCTTGAAAATTAAATAGATGATTCTTGATATATTGTTGCATACTTTAATGAGTTTCTTGTGTATATCTGTTATCCACAGATATTTCTTGACAAATGCATTTTAAATATATGATTGTATTCTTTTTATATTTTTACAAGTTGCATTTTATAGTTAGCAAATTTTAAATTGTTGACACCAGGAATAGACTCTTCTATATAGATTATAATATTTTTAATTGAGAAAATACTCTCTCTCAGGTGATAAGCTACCTGGCAAATTTATCAAGTTCAGAGCAAATTTTGCTGGATGAAGTACATTCTCAATTTCAATTTTTAGTAATGAAATACATAAATGTTTTAGCTTAAATATTTTCACAGGTACTATTTTTTTTTTGCCTCCCTGCAGATTGCATTTCTTTGACCAAAAATTGAAAAAAACAAAATTCATCAAATAAATGTTAATGATTATTCTGAATGGTTTGATAGATTCAAGTGCCGTAAAATCATAACCTTTCTCAGTTTAACATCATTCTGGACCAGAATGTAAGTGTATCCAGGCTGGGCACAATGGCTCATGCCTATAATCCCAGCACTTTGGGAGGCCAAGGCTGGTAGATCACTTGGGGTCAGGAGTTTAAGATCAGCCTGACCAACATGGTGAAACCTTGTCTCTACTAAAAATTACAACTAGCCAGGTGTGGTGGCAGGCACCTGTAATCCTAGCTACTTGGGAGGTTGAGGCAGGAGAATCATTTGAACCCAGGAAGTGGAGGTTGCAGTTAGCCAAGAATGCACCACTGCACTCTAGCCTGGGTGACAAAGTGAGACTCTGTCTCAAAAAACAAAAACAAACAAACAAAAAGTATCCAATAGAAAATTTCATTTCTATCAAATGATTTTCCCCATAAGTCTTGGGTATTTCAAGCATAATTGGGGAATTTCACAATTAAATATTACATGCAATTTGAGTGCTTATCATTTAATTTGTTCAATTCTCTCTTTGATTTCATGGGGATACATTTCAATATCTTCCCATTTGCAGGTTTTGTTTTCAATAATTGCTTTTCCTTAAAAGCTTAACATAGGCTGAATATTTTGCCCTCCATTTTTTGACTGCTTTGATTAAATATTTCTAATGGATTCTGAAGAAACTGCAGCCAAAAGCTAGAGGATATTTTCACAAAAATGTTTAATACCATGATGGGACACTTAAGTTGATCTATAAAGTAATGCTTCAAAGTCTCAGACATTTCTAAAATTCAAAGAGAAAGTGCATAGTGTCATACTTAGTTATTTTTGTTTTATTCAACTTCAGTCTAATCATGAACATTTATAGGCTGTTTACCTTGTATATGTATATTCATATTTGTACTTGAGAACTACATCTTCCATTTGGATTGGTAGACTATTGCAGATTTTTGGGATGTAATTATGAATTATTGTGTATATTACAACATATTGCAAGTATAGTTTTCCCCATAGGTTCTAAATTAGCTAAAAGAAAACATTTACATGCTGTGTTCCACAACAATATATTTTTAATGGTATCAAGATAAAATAATTCTGTCATTGATGTTGCAGTTTGTAACTTAATTTACAATAGTGTTTCAACCTCAACGGAATGAACTTTCAAATGCTTTACTTCAATTTAATGAATTAGATAAGAACTTGAACCATTATTATTGGAATTAATTGATTTTCTACAATTAGAAGTATCCAATGATACTGATGTAAAACTGGCATCATTTAGTGATTGCAGTTCTTCTAATGTAGTGAATACGTTAACAGCTATTTTCACTTTTAATACATGCACAAGAAAACTTGAAACTAAAAATGAAAGAAACTAATTCAAAACAGTCACTTGATCGAAATGAAAAGTCGTGCTTGACAGAGTGGTGTACAAATGTACCTTTGCAGCTAAGTATTAAAAGGTAGTATTTTTAGATATGGTCTTTTTTTTTTTTAAAGACGGGGTTTCACCATGTTGGTCAGGCTGGTCTCGAACTCCCGACCTCAGGTGATTCTCCCGTCTTGGCCTCTAAAGTGCTTCGATTACAGGCATGAGCCACCGCGCCTGGCCTAGATATGGTCTTAAGACTATGTAATAGATGTTGATGCCTTTTTTACAGATTTAAGTCTTGTTTCCATGTGGTCAGTGATACCATTACAGAGTCATCATGGTAGATGGTAAATGTCAACAGCATTTTATATGAGCTACACATTAATTATTTCCAGCAAATCAAGGTAATTCAGTATTGTTTGATAAATGTACACTTGATATTTTATCACTGTTGCCAAAAAAGGTTATTACAAAATAAAAATGCATTATCCAGTAATAAAATAAATAAGTAGTTGTAGTTTTATACCATATGATACATGA
This sequence comes from Callithrix jacchus, assembly GCF_049354715.1. Classification (NCBI taxonomy): domain Eukaryota; kingdom Metazoa; phylum Chordata; class Mammalia; order Primates; family Cebidae; genus Callithrix; species Callithrix jacchus. Next base: position 116,081,063 of record NC_133503.1, on the reverse strand, counting down.
TGAAACCTTTTTAGTGGCCAAGAACAATGGCATGTGCCTGTAGTTCCAGCTACTATGAGACTGAGGTGGGAGCAGACTTGAGCAAGAGTTCAAGTCTGTAGTGTGCTAGTATCATGCCTGTGAAAAGCCATTGCATTCCAGCCTGGGCAACATAGTGAGATTCCATCTCTTAAAAAAAAAACCACAAAAGCCAACTTTGTACTATATTCACTCTATGGCAAAACTAAATAAAACTGGGAAATGTGCCATACACAGAAGGGTACTTGCTGTACCCTGCTGTACACAGGACACAGGTACAGCAAGTGGCCAGCAGGGTTGGTAGCACTAAGTACTGCTGCTACCACCATCACTCAACCTGAAGGAGTTAGCTGTACCTAACTCCTCATGTCTGAGTGTACTCACTTTATCAATAAGCACAATTCAGGCTGTTCTTGAAAAAGATGTTTTAGCTCATGATCCTTCTGGAAAGGAACTAAAAGAGCAAAATGGGTTATTGACAATTTTATCACATGTTGAAGTGTGAGCTTCATTCATTACACTGGCATCTCACATATGAGACCATGTCACAATTTAGAAGTACAAAGTATAGGTCTATCAAAACCTATTCTGGTTTATTTTTCTATAGCTATTAAATAATACTTCATTCAAAAATGAAAAATCTGTGATTCATTGAAATTATAATCTACCTTTCTATGGCATGACATGGAAAGATTTCCAGAATATTATATTATTTCATCTAAAAAATTATAGAACTAGGCTCATGAGGTCAAGAGATCAAGGCCATCCTGGCCAACATGGTGAAACCCTGTCTCTACTAAAAATATAAAAATTAGCTGGGTGTGGTCATGTGCATCTTTAGTCCCAGCTATTGGGAGCCTGAGTGAGATCATGCAACTGCTACAGAGCAAGACTCCATCTCAAAAAAAAAAAACAAATTGTAAAACCATATATACAGCATAATGCAGGATAATATTTTTGAAAAAACAAACTGCCCCATAATATAGTAACGAATACACACTGAACTATTAGCAGTGCTTATTTGTGAGTGGTGGAATTAAAAAGGGACAGCATAAAGGGAATTTTAATTCCTTATTATCTATTTTTGTCTGAACTTACTATAATGAGTATGTCTCACTTTCGACATCTGAGAAGAAAAAAAAAATTAAGAATATAACAAATGTTGATGAAAAGAGTCAAACTCTGTCAAACATTTGAAGAGATTTATTCTGAGCCAAATACGAGTGACCATGACCCATGACACAGCTCTCAGGAAGTCCTGAGAATATGATCCTAAGGTGGTCAGGGTATAGCTTGGTTTCATACATTTAGAGGAGAAATGAGACATCGATCAAATATATTTAAGAAATACATTGGTTTGGTTCAGAAAGGTGGGACAACTCAAAGCAGGGGTGGGGGGGTTGGGGGAGTTGTTCCAGGCTATTGATAAGTTCAAATATTTTCTGGTGACAACTGGTTGAGTTTGTCTAAAGACCTGGGATTGACAGAAAGGAAATGTTCAGGTTAAGATAAAAGATTGTGGAGACCAAGGTTCTTTTGAAGTCTTTTGTTTGTTTGTTTGAGAGGGAGTCTCACTGTCACCCAGGCTGGAATAGAGTGGCGCGATCTCAGCTCACTGCAGCTCCACCTCCCAGGTTCAAGCAATTCTCCTGCCTCAGCCTTCCTAGTAGTTGGGACTACAGGCGTGTGCCACCACACCCGGTTAATTTTTTGTATTTTTGAGGAGAGACGGGGTTTCACCATGTTGCCCAGGCTGGTCTCAAGTGATTCGCTGACCTCGCAAAGTGCTGGGATTATAGGCATGAGCCACCATGCCCTACCTCTTTTGAAGTCTTACAGTGGCTGCCTAGAGACAAAAGTGGCTGGCTAGAGACAACAGACACAAATGTTTCCTATTCAGATCTTTAAAAGGTGCTAGACTTTTAGTTAATCTCTTCAGGATTGGGAGGGCCTGGAAGAAAAATATCTAGCTATGTTAATAGAGATTCTTTACAGATGCAGATATTCCCCCACAAAGGAAGGCTTTGCAAGACCATTTCAAGATATGGCAGAGAAACATGTGGGTAAAATATTTTGCTTTTCTTCCTTTTCTCATAATGTTATCCAGAGTCAGATTGGAAAGTAAGTCAGGATATAGAGAGTTAAATAAAACCCATCTGATGAGAATTTATGGTTTGTAGGGCATGACTTCCTAGACCCCTTAGATACAAATTTGAGCATGACAAAAAAAAAAAAAATCAGAGTTTAGTTCTCATAAATACAAGGCATTAGCTAATGGTGTATCAACTGAGTGATACAAGTATCAAATGATGTAGGAGTCCTACAGCAGTGAGCTCCCTATGGGTGGATGGAGATAGGAAAGGCAAGCCCCAAGAAAAAGGAAGGTAAAGGATTTCCTAAAGGTGGGAGACAGTGATCTTCCAAAATCCATAGCCTCATAACTGGAGACATTTAATCCCCCACTATAATGGTGTTGAAGCCCTCGCCCAACTTGGGGAATGATCCACAACTAGTAAAGAAAGGACTGCTGGGGGCGGTGGCTCACATCTATAATCTCAGTACTTTGGGAGGCCGAGGATGGATCACGAGATCAGGAGTTTGAGACTAGTCTGGCCAACACAGTGAAACCCTGTGTCTGCTAAAAATACAAAAAAATTAGCTGGGTGTGGCAGTGTACACCTGTAATCCCAGCTACTCAGGAGTCTGAGGCAGGGTGTTGCGTGAACCCAGGAGGTGGAGGTTGCAGTGAGCCGAGATCATGCCATTGCACTCCAGCCCAGGCCATAGTGAGAGACTCCATCTCGGGGGCGGGGGTGGGGGTGGGGAAGAAAGGACATGAGAAGCCTCAGCCAGACATTAACTTGAGAAGTAGGTAATGAGTCAGTCTGCTTAGCTCCTTCCTGTTTCACAACCTCGTCTTTTACTAACTTGATTATAGCCAGTATGTAATTAGGTCTTCCTCTTTTTAAATTAATTTTTGGTTTTTCTTTTGGAGACAAGTTCTTGCTTTGTCACCCAGGCTGGAGTACAGTGATGTGAGTATAAACTCACTGCAGCCTTGAACTTCTTATATTCAAGCACTCCTTCTGCCTCAGCCTCACAAATAGCTAGAATTACAAGCATAAGCTACTGTACCTAGTTCTAGTTCTCATCTTGACATTTCTATGTACTGGAATCCCACGCCTAAACCCCATTCATGCTACCTGCTCCAGTTTCATGGACTACCATCAACTGGGGCCCTTGTAATCAAAGTGATAACAACATCCCTGGAGCATAAATAGAACTGTTTTGGAGAATGAGATCAGAAAATTCATGGATGAAAATAGTGAAAGATAAAATTGAAGAGGTATGCTGTGGCCAGATATTTTAAGGCCTTTTTTTTCCTATAGGAGGAAAATATTTTGACTTTATCCTGTACATAACAGAGAGTCATAAATGGTTTTTAACTAAGGTAGTGCATGACTAGTTATAAAAAAAGGTGTTAAGATGGCTTGGTGTGGGATGAGAGAACAGAGAGAGGAAGATCAATTAGGAAGATGGTTTATTAGTACATATGAAGGAGATGATAAATAGGAAGAGGATGTGGCATGAGGAAAAAAAAAAGCCAGTAGCTCTGAAATGACTTTCCAGGATATGATAGATGGCTTGGGGCCACTGAATGAGGCAGACAATTACAGTTGAGAGAAAACCAGGCCGCTGTTACATGTTCAGGCACAAACAAGCTTGGGCTTTAGGCCCAATACACCAGAGAAACTAAATAGGACACATGTGAAAATTATAAAGTCATGTTAAGAGGCAAAAAGTTTATGGTTAACATTATTAAAAATTAGTAATGGTAAAAGCCAAAGTATGGTTCTCTTTGAGCAATAAAAATCAGTGTGGAAGAACACCAATTATGACAGTAGTGACTAAAATAAAGAGGTGGACATTGTCCACACAACGCAGATTTGATATGGAAGGCTTTTATGGTCTTGCTAAAGGCACCCTTAGAAACCATACATTACATATACATGCTAGCCTTTGGCTGAGGAGTGGGTGACTACTATGTTTGCCCATATGGATTTCTGTAGACCAGGGCCCCAGAATAAACCAGGGTATAAAGATGAGGCTATAAGGAATGTATACACTAAGGGATAAATTACTACCAAGAAAATTCTTGATGTTTAATCTGAATGACAGAATGGTAGCTTATGAATAGATTTTTAAATTTAGGAGGAAAACAGTGGTAAGAAGGCATAGCAAATTCGTGTTAGACATAATTATTTTGAGTAGGCCATACAAGCGGAAATGTTCAGCATACAGAGGGAGGTGACATGTGGCAGTAATGCATGAGAAAGAACAGTGCTCAAAATGTCACACTGTAGTTCATGAGACTAAGATGCAGTGAATCATAATAATGTATTATTTTTAATATTTAAAAAAAAGTATATACAAAATAAACACAAGGGTGAATAAGAGAATTGGCATTTATAGCAGTGTATCATGTTGTTGTGGTTTGAATGTTTTGTCCCTTGTAACACTGATGCTGAAATTTAATCCTGAATGAGGCAGTATTGGGAGGTGAGGACTTTAAGAGGTGATTGGGTCATGAGAGCAGAGCCCTCATGAATGGAGTAATCCATACATGAATTATGGATTACTAGATTAAAGGGTTAAATAGATTAATGGGAGTGGGACTGGTGGCTTTATAAGAAGAGAAAGAGAGACTTGAACAAGTATGCTCAGCCCCCTCACCATGTGACCACCTGCATCACCTCTGTACTCTGTAGCGAGGCCCCACAAACAAGAAGGCTCTCACCAGATGTGACCTCTTGACTTTGGATTTCTCCGTTTCCAAAACTGCAAGAAATAAATTCCTTTTCTTTATAATTGTCCTGTTTCAGGTATTCTGTAATGAGCAACAGAAAATGGACTAATACACATGTATTAATAAAATTAACTTATAGTGAGTGCTGCTTCATTAGTTGGTGAGAGAAGAGACACATCTACTCACGTAAAAATCTATTTACTCAATAATGGCACTTTACATTTATAAATTATAATACTTTTCAACTAACCTTAAATATGTAAGGTACAGAGCTAATAAATGAAATGACCAAGATTTTAGTTATAATTAAAAGAAAAAACTCAACTCTCCTTAAAAAAAAAAAGCTGTTGAATTTGTTGAACAATGACCCACTTATTTTAAAGATGCACTGCGGGCCAGGTGTGGTGGTTTATGCCTGTAATCCCAGTACTTTGGGAGGCCGAGGTAGACAGATCACAGGGTCAGGAGTTCAAGACCAGCTTGGCCAATATGGTGAAACCCCGTCTCTACTAAAAATACAAAAAAATTAGCCAGGTATGGTGACACACGCCTATAATCCCAGCTACTTGGGAAGCTGGGGCAGGACAATTGCTTGAACCAGGGAGGCTGAGGTTGCAGTGAGCTGATATGGCGCCACTGCACTCCAGCCTGAGTGACAGAGGAGATTCCATCTCAGGAAAAAAAAAAAAAAAGATGCACAGCAATTTAACACGTGTATATAGACATATCTTAAATTAAAGCTTCACAAATCATTACTTATTCTTAATGCTTGCTCTATTTTCTATTCATTTTTTTTCTTTCTTTTTAATGCTGCCTATAGCTTTTAAGTTGATTTCAGCATCTGTAGTTTGGCTTTGAGTTTTTTAGATTAAAAAGAGCCATTTATGATCATTTTATAGAACCATCTGTAAAGCTATGACTGAAAAATCCAGAAGAGATATTTTTAAGAAAAGGTAAAAAAGAAAAAAGCAGAAAATGAAGGGTTGGGAGCTACTAACAGAGGGTAGGAAAAGAGACAAAGAAGATAAAGTCGGGTCATAGGCTGAACAAAACAGTATCAAAGAGAACAACATTGCAAAAATAAATGTGAAGTCAACAAAAGCTTATTTCAATACATGTCTTTACCCTTTACGGCAGTGTATCTCAAAATGTAGTCCAAAACCAATTTAAGCCAAAATATCAGGACACTTGTTAAAAATTTAGATACCTGGGCCCTATCCCAGACCTAGTGAACTAAACTCTCTTTGGCAATTGAAAAGTTTCCCGGGGCATCCTTTTAACTAAGCATTTTTATCTCAATACCTTTTATAAATCAGCTTTCAAAATGGTACTTTTCAATAACACGCAAACTCACTTCACATATAGATATATTTCTGAAAACTTGTTAAGTGACTACTAATACACCAAACCATTATTCCCCTAAAGACTATCATGATCATTTCAGAATTATGTTCATCCAGAAGGAAACAAACTAGATTTGAGAGCATTCAGCCTTTAAACAAGTATTCTTTTTTTTTTTTTTTTTTTTTTTTTGAGACGGAGTTTCGTTCTTGTTACCTAGGCTGCAGTGCAATGGCATGATCTCGGCTCATGCCTCCCGGGTTCAGGCAATTCTCCTGCCTCAGCCTCCTGAGTAGCTGGGATTACAGGCATGCGCCACCATGCCCAGCTAATTTTTTTTTGTATTTTTAGTAGAGACGGGGTTTCACCATGTTGACCAGGATGGTCTTGATCTCTTGACCTCGTGATCCACTCTCCTCGGCCTCCCAAAGTGCTGGGATCACAGGCTTGAGCCCCCGTGCCCAGCCCACAAATATTCTTTATCTAATTTTTCTGTATTACTTACGTAAGAGGTTGGCCAAATGGACTCACGTACTCATTATTTTTACTTAGTTTAGAAGCATGTTTATTTAAAATTACAACATACTGTTAACTCATTCCATTTTGACTTTGAACTAATTTCACTAAATTTAACTGGTTAAGTATCATAATCAAGTGGCATTTAGCAGAACTCATGAACAGAAAAAGTGCCACAGGAAGAGTTTTCAGAAAATACAAAAACTGAAGTTTGTGGTTTGGACTCTAACAGCAAAGACATCCCTTTATGTGGTGAGCTCTGCCAACAAAAAGTATTTGTCAACTTCTTGCCAATAGATAGCCAAGAAATATGAGATGTGAATCTATTCAATTCAAAGATGGAAATAATAGCTAAGAACAACAGCAGTTAATATTTATTCACTTATCTCATTAGAGGGTTCCTTCTAAATCCTTTACATGCATTAACTAATTTAATCCTTACTATTCTGTAGACTGTGGCTTTATACCTCATTTCCCAGATAAAAATTACGTAACTTTGCTGAGATCCCACAGCTAGAAATAGGAGGTGAGCTTCAAATCCAAGCCGCCTATCTCCAGAATCTATACTCAAAGACAGTGGGCTACACTATGATTTTAAGAGAGTCTTAAATGTTGGAACAATTACTTGCCTCTATATAAATGCTTTCTGTTTATGTTCTGAGATTTTCTTTTTCTGTTCTTTATACAATTGATTTTAAGATAAATTAGGACTACCTTGCATCCCTGCTTATGTTTGGTTATTAGAGCTCATTATAATGCACTTGAAATATAACAAGAATTCCAAAATTAGCATCAAATAGGAATTCATCATCATACAGAAAAATAAAAATGTGTTTTAAAAGATACTTAGGCAAGATTTCAAGGCAAGAATAGTATAGTGGTTTATAGCTGTGTGTCTCAATTTTTCATGTGCCAATCACCTAAGTACATTGTTAAAAATGAAGATTTTCAGCAGCTCTGAGATTCTGCATTTGTAACAAGTTCCTGGGTGAGGATGACACTGCTGGCCTGAAGATCATTCTCTGAGTCACAAAAGTTCAGAGTTCAAACTCTGGAGTCACACTGCTTATGTTTCGATCCCAGATCCCTTGCTTACTAGTTGTATAACCTTCTCCTTATATGCCTCTACTACATCTGTGAAAGAGTGAGATCATTAAAGGGTTGTTATCAAGATTACATGGAATAATCCATAGATAGCACATCGAACAGTCTCTAGCACATAGAAAGAACTCAATAAATGTTATCTCCTAGTATTATTGAAAAATATTAAAAGCATATATTGTATCCCATTAGAAAGCCATTTACAGAGTTGACTGATCTAGCAGAAACATTAAATAAAATGTCATCATTCTTTTCCAGGCAGTCAAAAGAACATCACTGTACAATGAAGGGCATTCAATACATAAGTTAGAATCACTACCCAGCTTTATTAAATACATAAATCTGAAAGTGCTCTAAATAAATTTGCATAAAGCTGGCTTGGTCTATGGTGTTTAAAGAGCATACTTTGTTTCTCTGCCAGAAAACTTTTCTATATTGCAGGTACGCACTGAGTTCATTTATTTGAACACCTTCCACTGAATTTTGAAAAAGCCGATAATAGTTTAAAATTTTTATTTAAGGAAATATATATCAGTAGTAGTATTAATATCAACAATAACAATGATTTTAAATATTTTAAACAATGATTTTAAATTTTGTTCAAGGAAGAACACTGCTATACTTTTAATGAATTCAGAAGATTTAATCAACGCCTTCACAGACAACTGTACACATATTCAAACTATAATACAATGCAGCAAAATTACTTCTTGCCTTTGAGAACTGAGGCTTAAAAGAATATTATTTATCAAAAATATGGTGATTTAATAATAATGATATATCAACGGAGCCAATACACAGGAAAAGCAGAGTTAGGACCACAAATGAAGATAAAATTTTATAGTAACTTCCCAAATAAAAACTGTAAGAAATTTATTTCAACACTGGTTGAAAAATAAAGACATAGAAGGAATGGAGTACATTAGAAAAGAAAGACTAATGTTACCCAGTCATTGATTAAAACCAGAGCCAGGTGTTTTAATCTAAAAGAAGATGAGAGCTAGAAAGTGTTTTGGTTGGTGAGTATCTTTAAGAGTCAACATGTAAAGGTCAATAGATAATTTGCCTATCCTTTTATCTTTTGTTTAACATAGATGATTAAAAAAACAATTGTAGTACAAATTCTATTACATTATTTTTCTAAATTAAAACTATATTCAACATAGGCCATACAGACCTGCTCTGTCAAATCATGACAGATAAGAATCAAGAAAAAGGGAGGGATCTGGGTGAGTAGATTATTCTTTCCTCTGTCTCCTTTCTCTTTCCCTACAGATTGGTGTTCCTGACTGCTCCTTAGTCTGCTGTGGTACTAGATTTTTTAAACAAATGCACAACACATAAGATTTTACTTTCATTTTACTTTCTATGACAAGTGTTACTTTAAAATAGTAAGATTTTACCAAAAACTCTGCATAATGATACTTTATTAAAAGGACTGCCAGATGTAAGTTTGCAAGGCAGGGCTTACCTGTACTCAATTATATCATATAAGTATTCACAAAATGAAATTAAACTTGTGCTTTTAGTGAAAAAATAAATCAATAGTGAAACGTGGTTTTTTATATCTACAGAGGTGATAACACCAACAAGATAAAATCATTAGGATTAGAGGTACAAGAGGAATAGAATTTGAATAGAATTATACCAATATCATGTCTTGTTATTTGGGTTTACATTTTTATTAAACAAATACTGAAAACCAAACATTTACTGGAAATGCCTAAGCTAACTGTTTTCCATTTATAAATTAGCTGTCTCTCACCTCCAGAGGAGCAAGGAATTCCACTTCTGTATGACCTATTTATGCCTCTTAGATTTATCACATGCATTTTTTAATGACCCGAACCAAAGGAAATGTAGAAACCTATTTGAAAAGTTGACATTAAGGTTGTGACACCAACCAAAACAACCAGAGAATTTAAAGTTAAACTGACATACAATACCCAAATCAGCCTGTTATATTCCTAATTTAAAAAACAGTTCTAATGTGAAATCGTGATAGCACGTCAGCCTCTGCTTTGAAACTCCTGAATTTTGTCATTTGGTGTTTGTGTCACAACCTTAATATTATTTAAATATACTTTTTAATATCTATTATTTAAAAAATCTTTGAATTGAAGATACACTAAAGCTTTGAAGAAGCGAACCTCAAAGCACTGCATACCTAGCATGCCACTTTTATTAGAAGTAGTGCATAAAACATTTGCTGTTGACAAATCTAATTCATTAAAAGGTGAGATGGATGCATTTTAAAATAACTGGCTGGCATCATTATCTGCAGTGCCTCTTATAAATTATTCCTCTTTTCCCTTTTGACTGAATTTGTCACAGTTCCCCTTCAGAGTCTGAGTGTTATGCCTTATAGTCAATGCTTTCAACGTGTTTAGACAAGTCACAAGTTAAACAAGCAGTGGTATTTTATTTTCTAGAAATGAGAAAGGGTAACAGAAATATGAATTATTTTATTCAGTTCATTGATTTTGAACTAAAGGCAAGTAAAGTCAGTTAGTGGTGGTTTCATCTCACACAAAGAATTTAAAAATAAAAGTATACTGTTTGCATAGAATGGGGAATTTCAAAGAAAGAAACATAAAGAGAAATGCTGGCGTCCCTGCTGCAGTGCTGTGTAGAAGACTTGGTTAAAAATTGAATTGTGCTTTCCCTAACACTGGAGATCAGGTAAATCATAAAGCTGACAGCTGTCTGGCCCTCTAACTTCCTAAAGAAGAATGCTAACTGTATTCTCTCAGAGGCCAAAGGAATAGAATTCTAGAAGCTTTCAAAGAAACTGAGTAGGCACAGTACAAATTATTCAAAATATGAAGAAAAACATTTCTTACCTAATTTTATTTCAGAAGACACTAAGAATAAACAGATCTTCTAATCCTGAGGAGGCAGAAAATTATTTCCTCACAAGTTGTCAGCAGAACTATCTCTTCTTTAATATCTTCAGCAAAGTTTTTTTCCAAAGTATGTAAAATGTACCTGTAAAATAATTGGACAAAACTTTATCACTGCCACAATGGGATGGAGGGCATATTCACATTAGTTGCCTAGATTGCTAGTGACAGTACTATCATTAAATCATGACACATGGACTTGAGTCAAGAAGAAGAGATGCTGGGAATACACAAAGACATCCTGAAGATTAGGTACCTAAGAAAAGCTTATTAACAAGATGGTCCATAGATGATAGCCACACAGGTAATAGGGGCACCTTGGAGAATGCATATTTAAAACATCCCTTCTATTATCACTAAAAATTGATCTTTCCTAAAGAAATGTATTATGAAGAAAGTAATGTGAAGTTGCACCATATAAAACAAGCAATGCTATTTAATCCAAATGCCTTTTTTTCCTGTTATTATTTACTCTAGATTATTTATTAAAACCATTTTTTCCCCACTCTTCTGGGTGATCCTGTTGAAAACAGATTTCTGGCAATCTTGTTACAAATGGGTTCTGATTAAGTTGATTTGGTGCTGGGGCCTGAGATTTTGCATTTCTAACAAGGTCTCAGGTAATGCCACTAATGCTGTGGATCCATGCACTATTCTTTCACTAATAAGCTTCCACTGATATATTTGTCTTTTCCTGCACCAAAGTATACTACTGTTATTCTTAGCTATTGACAATTGCCTTTTTATATAATTTGGTTTGCCCCCGCTCACCAAAACAAAGACAGTTAGGAATCTGACAGATATTACTTTGAATCTCTATCAAAGTTGGGCAAGTGTATAGCATTGAGTTTTCCAAGTCACGTGTAATATATATAATTTTACTTATTGAGGTCTTCATATTACAAAATAATGCTCTATTATTTTCCCCATAGGATTTTTTTTTTTTTTTTTTTTTTTAAGAGACGGGGTTTCACCATGTTGGCCAGGCTGGCCTTAAACTACCGACCTCAGGTGATCCACCCACCTTGGCCTCTCAAGGCATTGGGATTACAGGATTACAGGCATGAGCCACAGCGCCCAGCCTCCCATAGGAGTTGTGTACATCTCTTGTTATGTTGTATTTATTTCCAGGCACTCCATGTTTTGAATATCATATCTCTTTGCAGAAAACTTTTCCTTTTTTTGTTTATATATGTATTATGTGTATAATTTTGGTAGGTTGATAGGTTCATCCAGGATATTTCATAAACTCTTATTTTTTCCTGTAGTTTTACATTATGTACAAATAATGGGCTTTATTTCTTTATTTCCAAAATTTATAGTTTTTATTTCTTTATCTTGTCTTACTATAAAAAAGAAAAGCAAAAAACATCAAACAGTAAATGCATTAAATAATAATAATAATAATAAAAGGATATTTTGTTATCTATGAGCAGCCAAAATGATCTCTTGGCTACGTTAGATTGCCTAGGAAATGGATATGAGGTAGACTCCAATGGTTTCTTTCTTTTTTTTTTTTTTTTTTTTTTAAGACAGAGTCTCACTCTGTTGCCAGGCTCGAGTGCAGTGGTGCGATCTCAGCTCAATGCAACCTCTGCCTCCCAAGTTCAAGTGATTCTCCTGCCTCAGTCTCCCCAGTAGAGTAGCTGGGACTATAGGCATGTGCCACTACATCTAGCTAATTTTTGCATTTTTAGTAGAGACAGGGTTTTTTAGTGTTGGCCAGGCTGGTCTCAAACTCCTGACCTCAAGTGATCTGCCTGCCTCAGCCTCCCAAATGCTGGGATTACAAGTATGAGCAACTGTGCCCAGCCTCCAATGGCTTCTTATAGCATTTACTAATTGTCCTCATATTGCCTGTCTTTCTATGGTGTCTAGTATACAAGTCCTTAAATATTACTAACATCCATTATCCCAAGACAAATTCCATTTAATCAGAAACAGACATAAATTCTCATGGACAACTTCGCCACCCTGAGAAATAGTTGAAAAACAAAAGGAAAAAATGGCATTATAATGAGGAAAATGGTTCAGTTCTATCTAAGAACTAAGGTAAGGATGCCAATGCAAGGAAGCCATTACTGAGATAAAGCACATCACCTATACTCCATACCTGAAATCACATTGATTTCTTGTAAAATCAATACATAACTGAATTTTTTTTCTTGATGACAATGTCAGCCTGCTTTAGAGCAAATGGTGCTTCTTCATAGCTTTCAGTCAATTAGTTTGACAAAGGAAACAATTATACTTAATATTCTACACACTGTCAATGTTGGTAACACTGGTTATTTAAGGAAAGGCAAATGTGTGTGATGGTGGGATGAAGGAATGCATAAAGAAAGAGAAAGAAGTAGTAACTAAAATAGTAATAACCATACTAATAAAGTTTCTTTAAAAACATTTCCATAATCTACTATAAACAGCAATTATGAAAAAGGAAAGCAATGTAGAAAATATTTAAAAGGAGAAGAAAATAGGACTAAAAAGCAAGTAAGCCTTATATTAAAACTTTAAAATTATGTGAATAAAATTTTTGGTTAGGAAGCTCAAGCAGCATACATTTCCTTCTGTCCCCAGATATCCCTTAAAAAGGTAATGAAGTTATATTATGGAGAGGAGAAATATAAACCCACAAAAATGGAGACAGTGAGTCATTACCACAAATTTATAAAAGGCAAGAGAGATGAAACAGCATTCACAGAAGAAATAGAATAGAAAAAGCTAAACTCTAAAATGTGTGCAAAGAGGGCTGCAATTAAAAGAATGACCTGATATCCATGGCAGAGTGTGGAGTAAAAAGTGAGGCTAAAAAACACAATCCATTGAAGGTTTGCTCAAGAAACACTGAATCTCCCTTTCCTACCTTTTTGTGCACGCTACTACTTTGTGATTTTTTTTTTTTTTTTTTTTTGTCTTTAAAGATCTGACTGTGAGTAAAGGGAAATAAATGAAAGAAGTGATGTGCTTCAAGACTTGCATTAACTGTCTACAAAACTATAAAAGTAAGCACTGGCATGGGTACACCGGCAAAAAAGCCTGCTTCATTCTGGTCTTTAGCTGACTTTAGCATACTGATTGTTCCCCATCTGTTTACTCTAAAGCAAAGTATACCAGTAAAATCAGTGTTATCCAAATAATTTCTATGTAGTCTTATATTTTCTTTTTTCTAATATGAATGAATAGCCAAGGACTACTTGACATTTGAAGAAAAAAATGGTTTTTCACATTAGAGACTGTATTAGTCCATTTTCACACTGCTATGAAGAAATGATAGAGACTGGGTAATTTCTAAAAAAAAATAGGTATAATGAACTCACAGTTCCACATGACTGGGGAGGCCTCACAATCATGGCAGAAGTTGAAGAGGTGAAGGAGGAGCAACAGAGCTTGTGCCAAGGAACTCTATGTGTTACACAGCAGGAGGCAACAGAGCTTGTGCCAAGGAACTCCCATTTATGAAAACATCACATCTCATGAGACTTATTCACTATCACAAGAACAGCATGGGAAAGCCTCACCCCCTTGATTCAGTTACCTCCCAATGGGTTCCTCCCATGACATGTGGAAATTATAGCAGCTATAATTCAAGATGAGATTGGGGTGGGGACACAGCCAAGCCATATCATTCTGCCCCAGCCCCTCCCAAATCTTGGGTACTCACATTTCAAAACCAATCAAGCCTCACAACAGTCCCTCAAAATCTTAACTCATTTCAGCAATAACTAAAAAATCCACAGTCCAAAGTTTCATCTGAGATAAGGCAAGTCCCTTCTGCCTATGTGAAATCAAAAGCAAGTTAATTACTTCCTAGATACAGTAGGGGTACAGGCATTAAGTAAATACATCCATTCCAAATGGGAGAAATTGACCCAAACAAAGGGGCTACAGGCTCCAAAATGTCCAAAATCCAGCAGGGCAGTCAAATCTTAAAGCTCCAAAAATCCAGCAGGGTAGTCAAATCTTAAAGCCCCAAAATAATCTTCTTTGACTTCATGTCTCACACCCGAGGCATGCTGATGTAAGAGGTGGGCTCCCACAGCATTGGGCAACTCCGCCCCTGCAACTTTTCAGGGTATAGTCCCCCTTCTGGCTGCTTTCACAGGCAGGCATTGAGTGTCTGTGGCTTTTCCAGGTGCAAGGTGCAAGCTGTTGGTGGATCTACCATGCTGGGGTCTAGAGCATGGTGGCTCTCTTTTCACATTCCACTTGGCAGTGACCACTGTGGAGACTCTGTGGGGAGCTCTCACTCCACATTTCCCTTCTGCACTGCCCTAGCAGAGGTTCTCTATGAGGGCTCCACCCCTGCGACACACATCTGCCTGGACATCCATGCATTTCCACACATCCTCTGAATTCTAGGCCGAGGTTCTCAAAGCTCAATTCTTTATTTTTGTACAACCACAGGCCCAACACCATGCGTCAGCTGCCACAGCTCGAAGCTTCCACCCTTTGAAGCAATGGCCTGAGCTGTACATTGGTCCCTTTTAGCCACAGTTGGTACACAGGGCACCAAGTCCCAAGACTGCACACAGGAGCAAGGCCCTTAGCCGAGCCCATGAAACCATTTTTTCCTCCTAGGCTTCCCAACTTGTGATGGGAGGAGCTGATGTGAAGACTTGTGATGTGCCCTGAAAACATTTTCCCCATTATCTTGGCAACTAACATCAAGCCTCTTACTACTTATGCAAATTTCTGCAGTTGCTTGAATTTTTCCTCAGAAGATGGGTTTTTCTTTACTATCACTTCATCTAACTACAGTTTCTAAACTTCTATGCTCTGCTTCCCATTTTAAAATAAGTTTCAATTCCAAACCATCTCTTTGTGAATGTCTAAAGCTGAATGCTTTTAAGAGAATCCAGGTTACATCCTAAATGCTTTGCTGCCTAGAAATTTCTTCCACTAGGTGCACTAAACCATCTATCTCAAGTTCAAAGTGCCACAAATCTCTAGGGCAGGGGCAAAATGCCACCTGTCTCTTTGTTAAAGTATAACAAGAGTTATCTTTGCTCCAGTTCCCAACATGTTCTGCATCTTTATCTCAGACCGCCTCAGCCTGGACTTTATTGTCAGATGTATAGTTTGCAAATATTTTCTCCCACTCTGTAGGTTATCTTTTTACTCTGTTTGTGGTTTCTTTTGCTGTGCAGAAGCTCTTGTTTAATTTGGTACTATTTGTTAATTTTTGCTTTTTTTTGCAATTGCTTTTGGCATCTTTGTCATGAAATCTTTGCTAGTTCCTATGACCAGAACTGTATTTCCTAGGTTGTCTTCCAGGGACTTATAGTTTTGGGTTTTACATTTAAGTCTTTAATCCAGGTTAGTCAATTTTTGTATACCATATAAGTAAGGGGTCCAGCCTCAACCTTCTGCATATGGCTAGCCAGTTATCCCAGCAGCATTTATTGAAAAGGATCATTTCCCCATTGTTTGTTTTTGTCAACTTTGACAAAGATCAGATGATTGTAGGTATGTGGCCATATTTCTGGGCTCTCTATCCTTTTCCATTGGTCTGTGGGTCTGTTTTTATATTGTAACATGGTGTTTTGGTTACTATAGCCCAGTAGTAGTTAAAAATTGGGTAATGTGATGCCTCTGGCATTGTTCTTTCTGCTACGGATTGCCTTGGCTATTTGGGCTCATTTTGTTCCATATAAATTTAAAAATAGTTTTCTAGTCTCTGAAGAATGTCATTGGTAGTTTGATAGGAATAACACTGAATCTGTAAATTGCTCTGGGCAGTATGTCCATTTTAATGATATTGAGTCTATCAATCCATGAGCATGGAATGTTTTTCCATTTGTTTGTGTCATCTCTGATTTCTTTCATCAGTGTTTTGTAATTGTCATTGTAGAGATCTTTCACCTCCCTGTTTAGCTGTTTTCCTAGGTATTTTATTCTTTCTGTGGTAACTGCAAATGGGATTGTGTTCCATGCTTGGTTGTTGTCAGTGTATAGGAATACTAGCAATTTTTATATGTTGATTTTATATCCTGAAAATTTGCTGAAGTTTTTTTTTTAATCCTCTAAAGGAGCTTTTGGGCTGAGACTATGTGGTTTTCTACATATACAACCATGTCATTTGCAAACAGGGATAGTAAGACTTCCTCTCTTCCTATTTGGATGCCATTTCTTTCCTTATCTTGCCTTATTCCTCTGGCCAGGATTTCCAATACTATGTTGAATAGGAGTGGTGCAAGAGGGCATCCTTTTCTTGTCCCAGTTGTTAAAGGGAATGTTCCCAGTTTTGCCCATTCAGGATGATGCTGGCTGAGAAAACACATTTTTTTTTTTGCAAACATCAAGAACATTCTCCAAAATAGACCATGTTCCTAGGTCATAAACAAGTCTCAATAAATTTTAAAACAATAAAATCATAAGACATATGTTTTATGAGCACAACTGAATTAAATTAGAAATCAATAGCAGAAAGGAAATCTAGAATACCCACAGTATTTGGAAGTTAAATAACACATTTCTAAGTAACCAATGCATTAAAAAAAGTGACAGCAATATTAGAAAATATATTTTACTGAATGAAAGAAAAAACACAATATTACACATGTCATATGATGCATAAAAATGTTTAGAAAGAAATTAATAGCTATTTCAGGAAACGAAGGAAAGAAACCTTTCCAACACATTCTATGATGACAGAATTACCCTGATATCCAAGACAAACACATCTCATTCTGTATATAGTCATGTATCACTTAAAGATGGTGATATATTCTGAGAAGTGCATCATTAGGCGATGTTTTCATTGTGTGAACAACATATAGTATACTTACACCAACCTAGATGGTATAGTTTTATTGGTATTGCTTATAGCTCTTGGGCTACAAACTGGTACAACACGTGACTGTACTAAATAATGCAGGCAATTGCAACACAATGGTATTTGTGTATCTAAACATAGAAATGTACAGTAAAATATAATACAAAAGACAAAGAAAAATGGTACACCAGTATAGGACAGTTATTATACATGTAGCTTACAGGACTGGAAGTTGCTCTGGGTGAGTCAGCAAATGGTGAGTGAATGTGAAGGCCTAGGACATTACTGCACACTACTGTAGACTATTTAAACGCTGTATACTTAGGTTATACTATATTTGTAAAAAGTATTTTTCTTTTGTCAATAATAAATTAATCAGCTTACTGTAACTTTTTTACTTTATAAACTTAATTTTTTTTTACTTTCACGTAATAACACAGCATAAGACACACTATACAAAATATGTACCTTTATAGCCTTATTCTGTAAGTTTTAAAAAATATTTTAAGACTTTTTTAAATGTTTTAAACTATTTAGTTAAAAAATAAAAAACAAACACACACATTAGCCTAGGCCCACACAGGGTCAGGATGACCAATATCACAGACTTCCACATCTATATTTTGTCCCCCTGGAAGGACTTCACGGGCAATAATAAGGATGGAGCAGTATTAACAATGCTTTTTTTTTTAAATATCCTATAACAATGCTTCTTTCTGGAAGATCACCTGAAGGACTTGCTTGAAGCTGTTTTACTGTTAACTGTATTTTTCTTATCAGTAGAAGAATATGCCAAAATAATAATGAAATATATAGTAAATACATAAACCAGTAACATAGTCATTTATTATCATATTCAACTACTATGCATTATATGCATTGTACATAACTATGTTTATTTTTATAAAACTGGTAGGTTTGTTTACACTAGCATTATCACAAACATAAGTAATGCATTACACTCATATGATAGTTATGACATCATTGGGCAACAGAAACTTTTCAGATCCATTATAATCATATGGGACCACTATCATATATGTGGTCTTTAGTTGATCAAAATGTCACTATGTGGCACATGACTGTATACCCCATTTTCTTTATCCATTCATTTGCTGATAGATGTTTAGGTTGATTTTATATCTTGGCTATTGTGACTAGTGCTGCAATAAATATGGGGCTGAAGATATTTCATCAATATACTGATTTCTGTTCCTAATACACTGATTTCCTAATACACTAATGAGTATTAGATGAATACTCATTAGTAGGACAGCTGGATCATATTCTATTTTCAGTTTTTTGTTTGCTTTTTTTTTTTGAGACAGAGTTTCACTCTTGTTACCCAGGCTGGAGTGCAATGGCGCAATCTCGGCTCACTGCAACCTCCGCCTCCTGGGTTCAGGCAATTCTCCTGCCTCAGCTTCCTGAGTAGCTGGGATTACAGGCACGTGCCACCATGCCCAACTAATTTTTTGTATTTTTAGTAGAGACGGGGTTTCACCATGTTGACCAGGATGGCCTCGATCTCTTGACCTAGTGATCCACCCACCTCGGCCTCCCAAAGTGCTGGGATTACAGGCTTGAGCCACCGCGCCCAGACTTTTTTTTAAGAAAGCTGAATATTGTTTTCTATCATGATTGTCCTAATTTACATTTCCACCAACAGTATGTAAGATTTCCTTTTCCTGTGCATTCTTGATACCATTTGGTGTTTTTTGTCTTTTTAATAATAGCCATTCTAACTGGGGTGAGATGATACTTCATTGTGATTTTGATTTGCATTTCCCTGATGACTAGTGATGTTGAGCATGTTTTCATATACTTAGTGGGCACTTGTATGACTTCTTTTGAGAAATGACTATTCAGATCCTGTGCGTATTTTAAAATATGATTATTTGGGTGTTTTGCTGTTGAATTTCTTGTATTTCAACTGATTTTCGATGAAGGTTCCATGAAAAGGTAACAGGGAAAATATTAGTCTTCTCAAAAAATGTTGCAGAGACACTAAATATCAAAGAATTTACTAAATATCAAAAGAATTTACAGAGACATACAAAGAATTATACTTGGACTCTTTCCTCATAGGACACCAAAAAAATTAACTCAAAATTGATCAAAAACTTAAATATAAGAAATAAAACAGAAATATTCTCAGAACAGATCATAGGTGGAAATCTTCTTGATACAGGAGTAGACAATGGTTTCTCAGATGTAATATCAAAAGCAGAATCAACAAAAGAAAAAAACTGATAAATTGGACTGCATTAAAATTCAAAACTGCTGTGCTTCAAAGATCACCAATACACTGAAAAGACAACCTTCAGAATGGGAGAAATATATGCAAATCATGTATCCTAGAATACATAAAAAACAACTACAAAATCTTTACAGCATTCCCTACCCCAATAAGACTGCAGAATGCAACAAAATGACACAGAGGTTTTGGAGCTCAGAGGAATGTACTCTGATTTCTGTTTTATCAAGTTTATTCTGAAACTAAAATTATGATCAATACCACCATGAGTTGTCCCCCCAAAATAGGGGGAACTAGTACAAGTCAACAATACAAAGATAAATAATTCAATTTAAAAATGGCCAAGAATTTGAAAATATATTTCTCCAAAGAAGATATACAAATAGCCAGTAAGTACATGAAATACTGTTTAACATCATTAGAGAAATGCAAATTGATACCACATAGAATATCAGCTAGTTTTTATAGGAATTGCATTAAATCTGCAGATTAATTTGGGAAGTATTGCCACTTCACAACTTACCAGAATGTCTATAATCAAAAGACAGAAATAGCCAGTGATGGGGAGGATGTGGAGAAATGGAAACCCTCATAAACAACTGACAGAATTATAAACGTTTCTTCCCTGCCCCATCAGTGGGGATATTTCCTTAATAGCATTTTGTATTTTTTTAATTGCATTTTAGGTTTTGGGGTACATGTGCAGAACGTGCAAGACATTTGCATAGGTACACACATGGCAGTGTGTTTTGCTGCCTTCCTCCCCTTCACCCACATTTGGCATTTTTCCCCAGACTATCCCTCCCCAGCTCCCCCCTCCGCTGCCCCTCCCCTATTCCCCCCAATAGACCCCAGTGTGTAGTACCCCTTTCCCTGTGTCCATGTGTTCTCATTTTTCCTCAACCGCCTATGAGTGAGAATATGCGGTATTTCATTTTCTGTTCTTGTGTCAGTTTGCTGAGAATTATGTTCTCCAGATTCATCCATGTCCTTACAAAGGACAAGAACTCATCATTTTTGTTTGCTGCATAATATTCCATGGTGTACATGTGCCACATTTTCCCAGTCCAGTCTATCATCAATGGGCATTTGGGTTGGTTCAGGGTCTTTGCTATCGTAAACAGTGCTGCAATGAACATTCGTGTGCATGTGTCCTTTATAGTAGAACAATTATAGTCCTTTGGCTATATACCCAGTAATGGGATTGCTGTGTCAAATGGAATTTTTATTTCTAAGGCCTTGAGGAATCGCCACACTGTCTTCCACAATGGTTGAACTAATTTACACTCCCACCAACAGTGTAAAAGTGTTCCTATTTCTCCACATCCTCTCCAGCATCTGTTGTCTCCAGATTTTTTAATGATCGCCATTCTAACTGGCGTGAGATGGTATCTCAATGTGGTTTTGATTTGCATCTCTCTGATGACCAATGATGATGAGCATTTTTTCATATGTTTGCTGGCCTCATGTATGTCTTCTTTCGTAAAGTGTCTGTTCATATCCTTTGCCCATTTTTGAATAGGCTTGTTTGTTTTTTTCCTGTAAATCTGTTTGAGTTCTTTGTAAATTGTGGATATCAGCCCTTTGTCAGATGGGTAAACTGCAAACATTTTTTCCCATTCTGTTGGTTGCCGATTCACTCTAGTGACTGTTTCTTCTGCCATGTAGAAGCTGTGGAGTTTGATTAGGTCCCATTTGTCTATTTTGGCTTTTGTTGCCAATGCTTTTGGTGTTTTAGTCATGAAGTCCTTGCCTACTCCTATGTCCTGAATGGTTTTGCCTAGATTTCCTTTTAGGGTTTTTATGATGCCAGGTCTTATGTTTAAGTCTTTAATCCATCTGGAGTTAATTATAGTGTAAGGTGTCAGGAAGGGGTTCAGTTTCAGCTTTCTGCACATGGCTAGCCAGTTTTCCCAATGCCATTTATTAAACAGGGAATCCTTTCCCCATTGCTTGTTTTTGTCAGGTTTATCAAAGATTGTATGGTTGTAGATATGTTGTGTTGCCTCCGATGCCTCTGTTCTGTTCCATTGGTCTAGATCTCTGTTTTGGTATCAGTATCATGCTGTTTTGATTACTGTAGCCTTGTAGTATAGTTTGAAGTCCAGTAGTGTGATGCCTCCCGCTGTGTTCTTTTTGCTTAGAATTGACTTGGCTATGCGGGCTCTCTTTTGATTCCATATGAAGTTCATGGTGGTTTTCTCCAGTTCTGTGAAGAAAGTCAATGGTAGCTTGATGGGGATAGCGTTGATTCTGTAAATTACTTTGGGCAGTATAGCCATTTTCACAATATTGATTCCTCCTAACCATGAACATGGAATGTTTCTCCATCTGTTTGTGTCCTCTCTTATTTCGTTGAGCAGTGGTTTGTAGTTTTCCTTGAAGAGGTCCCTTACATTCCTTGTAAGTTGTATTCCTAGGTATATTATTCTCTTTGTAGGAATTGTGAATGGCAGTTCGTTTTTGATTTGGCTCTCTTTAAGTCTGTTATTGGTGTATAGGAATGCTTGAGGTTTTTGCACATTGATTTTATATCCTGAGACTTTGCTGAAGTTGCTTATCAGTTTCAGGAGTTTTTGGGCTGAGTCAATGGGGTCTTCTAGGTATACTATCATGTCGTCTGCAAATAGAAACAATATGGCTTCCACGTTTCCTATTTGAATACCGTTTAATTCTTTTTCTTGCCTGATTGCTCTGGCTAGAACTTCCAATAGTATATTGAATAGGAGTGGTGAGAGAGGGCATCCTTGTCTAGTGCCAGATTTCAAAGGGAATGCTTCTAGTTTTTGCCCATTCAGTATGATATTGGCTGTTGGTTTGTCATAAATGGCTTTTATTACTTTGAGATATGTTCCATCAATACTGAGTTTATTGAGGGTTTTTAGCATAAAGGGCTGTTGAATTTTGTCAAATGCCTTCTCTGCTTCAATTGGGATAATCATGTGGTTTTTGGTTTTGGTTCTGTTTATGTGGTGAATTACGTTTATAGACTTGCGTATGTTGAACCAGCCTTGCATCCCCGGGATGAATCCTACTTGATCATGATGAATACGTTTTTTGATGTGCTGCTGCAATCAGTTTGCCAGTATTTTATTGAAGATTTTTGCATCTATGTTCATCATGGATATTGGCCTGAAGTTCTCTTTTATTGTTGATTCTCTGCCAGGTTTTGGTAACAGGATGATGTTGGTCTCATAAAATGATTTGGGATGGATTCCCTCTTTTTGGATTATTTGGAATAGTTTCAGAAGGAATGGTACTAGCTCCTCTTTGTGTGTCTGGTAGAATTTGGCTGTGAACCCATCTAGACCTGGGCTTTTTTTGTGTGGTAGGCTCTTAATAGCTGCCTCGACTTCAGGCCTTGTTATTGGTCTATTCATAGTTTCAGCTTCCTCCTGGTTTAGACTTGAGAAGACACAGGTGTCCAGGAATTTATCCATTTCTTCCAGGTTTACTAGTTTATGTGCATAGATTTGTTTGTAGTATTCTCTGATGATGGTTTGAATTTCTGTGGAATCTGTGGTGATTTCCCCTTTATCGTTTTTATTGCATCTATTTGGTTATTCTCTCTTTTCTTTTTTATCAGTCTGGCTAGTAGTCTGTCTATTTTGTTGATCTATTCAAAAAACCAGCTCTTGAATTTATTGATTTTTTTAAGGGTTTTTCGTGTCTCAATCTCCTTCAGTTCTGCTCTAATCTTAGTTATTTCTTGTCTTCTGCTAGATTTTGAGTTTTTTTTTTTATCTTGCTCCTCTACCTCTTTCAATTTTGATGATAGGGTGTCAATTTTGGATCTCTCCACTCTTCTCATGTGGGCACTTATTGCTATATATTTTCCTCTGGAGACTGCTTTAAATGTGTCCGAGATATTCTGGTATGTTGTGTCTTCATTCTCGTTGGTTTCAAAGAACTTCTTTATTTCTGCCTTCATTTCATTGTTTATCTAATCAACATTCAAGAGCTAGTTGTTCAGTTTCCATGAAGCTGTGTGGTTCTTAGTTTCTGAATTCTAACTTGATTGCACTATGATATGAGAGACTGTTTGTTATGATTTCAGTTGTTTTGCATTTGCTGAGGAGTGCTTTACTTCCAATATGTGGTCAATTTTAGAGTAGGTGTGATGTGGTGCTGAGAAGAATGTATATATTCTGTCTATTTGGGGTGGAGAGTTCTGTAAATGTCTATCAGGTTTGCTTGTTCCAGGTCTGAGTTCAAGCTCTGGATATTTCTGTTAATTTTCTGTCTGGTTGATCTGTCTAATATTGACAGTGGAGTGTTAAAGTCTCCCACTATTATTGTATGGGAGTCTAAGTCTCTTTGTAAGTTGTTAAGAACTTGCCTTATATATCTGGGTGCTCCTGTATTGGGTCCATATATATTTAGGATAGTTAGCTCTTCTTGTTGTATCGATCCTTTTACCATTATGTAATGACCTTCTTTGTCTCTTTTGATCTTTGTTGCTTTAAAGTCTATTTTATCAGAGACGCGAATTGCAACTCCTGCTTTTTTTTGCTCTCCATTTGCTTCGTAAATCTTTCTCCATCCCTTTATTTTGAGCCTTTGTGTATCCTTGCATATGAGATGGGTTTCCTGGATACAGCACACCAATGGGTTTCGGTTTTTTATCCAATTTCCCAGTGTGTGTCTTTTGTTTGGTGCATTTAGCCCATTTACATTGAGGGTTAATATTGTTATGTGTGAATTTGATTCTGCCATTTTGATGCTAGCTGGCGGTTTTTTTCGTTAGTTGATGCAGATTTTTCATTTTGTTGATGCTCTTTAGCATTTGGTATGTTTTTAGAAGGGCTGGTACTGGTTGTTCCTTTCTATGTGTAGTGCCTCTTTCAGGAGCTCTTGTAAAGCAGGCCTGGTGGTGATGAAATCCCTTAGTACTTGCTTGTTTGCAAAGGATTTTATTCTTCCTTCACTTATGAAGCTCAGTTTGGCTGGATATGAAATTCTGAGTTGAAAGTTGTTTTCTTTAAGGATGTTGAATATTGGCCCCCACTCTTTTCTGGCTTTCAGAGTTTCTGCCAAGAGATCTGCTGTGAGTCTGATGGGCTTCCCTTTGTGGGTAACCCGACCTTTCTCTCTGGCTGCCCTTAGTATTTTCTCCTTCATTTCAACCCTGGTGAATCTGACGATTATGTGCCTTGGGGTTGCTCTTCTTGCGGAATATCTTTGTGATGTTCTCTGTATTTCTTGGCCTTTAATATTGGACTGCCTTGCTAGGTTGGGGAAATTTTCCTGGATAATATCCTGAAGAGTATTTTCCAGCTTGGATTCATTCTCTTTGTCACATTCTGGTACACCTATCAAACATAGGTTAGGTCTCTTCACATAGTCCCACATTTCTTGAAGACTTTGTTCATTCCTTTTTGTGCTTTTTTTCTCTAATCTTGGTTTCTCATTTTATTTCATTGAGTTGATCTTCGACTTCTGATGTTCTTTCTTCTGCTTGGCAGTTCGGCAGAAGTTTAAACTTGTGCATGCTTCACGAAGTTCTCGTGTTGTGTTTTTCAGCTCCTTCAATTCATTCATATTCCTCTCTAAGTTGTCCATTCTTGTTATCATTTCATCAAATCTTTTTTCAAGGTTCTTGGTTTCTTTGCACCGATTTAGAACATGTTCTTTTAGCTCACGGAAGTTTCTCATTATCCACCTTCTGAAGTCTGATTCTGTCATTTTGTCACACTCATTCTCCGTCCAGCTTTGTTCCGTTGCTGGTGAGGAGTTTTGGTCCTTTGTAGGAGGCAAGGTGTTTTGGTTTCGGGTGTTTTCCTCCTTTTTGCACTGGTTTCTTCCCATCTTTGTGGATTTATGCACCTGTCATCTGAGTGGTTGGTGACTTTTCAATTCGGTCTCTGAGTGGACACCCAGATTGTTGATGATGAAGTATTTCTGTTACTTAGTTTTCCTTCTAACAGTCTAGCCCCTCTGCTGTACGACTGCTGATGTCCACTCCAGGCTCTGCTTGTCTGGGGTACACCTGTAGCAGCTGTGCAACAGTGAGGGATGCTACCAGTTTCTTCTTCTGCTATCTTTGTCCCAGAATGATGCCTGCCAAATGTCAGTCTGATCAGTCCTTTTTGAGGTGACTCTTTGGATATACAGGGGTCAGGGAGCTGCTTGAGGAGACTGTCTGTACTTTATAGGAGCTCAAGTGCTGAGCTGTGAGCTCCATTGTTCATTCAGAGTTGTTAGGCAGGGGCATTTAAGTCTGCTGCAGCAGAACTTATAAAACCCCTTTTTTTCCTCAGATGCTCTGTCTCGGAGAGTTAGGGCTTTCTTTATGAGTATCCGTTGCACTGTCCTGCCCAGCTAGGAGGCAGTGTAGTCACTATTTGCCTGCTGAGGCTCTGCCCTGCTACCGCAGGGTCCGCCCTGTTGCCGTGGGCTCTGCCCTATTGCCCATGGGCTCCGCCCTGTTGTCGTGGACTCCGCCCTGTTGGCAGAGTCTCTCTGTTATGGTGGGTTGCCTCGGCAACAGCAGGCTGTGTCAGCAGTGGGAGTGTACCTCAGTAGGGGTGGAATGGTTCAGTAATGGCAGACGCCCCTCCTCCACCAAGCTGCACTGTCCTGGATTCAGCTGTGCCCACAGTGACACTCTCAAGCTTGAGTGTTTCGAATCGCTGTTTTGTTTGTCCCTGTGGGGGTGGGACCCGCTGAGCCTGATCACCTGGCTCCCTGCCTCAGAGCCCTTTCTCTCTCTTTTTTTTTTTTTTAAGTTGAACGGTTGACTCTCTCCCAGGTGTTTCAGTCGCCTGCTGATAGGGCACCGGGATCTGTGTGATTTCCTGTGCAGCGACCCACTGCGCCGGCTCAAATGTCGCTTCCCGGGAATCTCCTGGTCTGGCTCACTGTCCAAGTCCCATTTAATCAGATGGATATGTTAATCTGCCCTCCCAAATCTCCAATTGCTGGTTTAACAGGGCACCCAGACCAGTGCGTTTTGTGTGGGGTGCCGCTGTGCTGCAGCGCCGGCCGATATGGCCGCGCCAGCCGAAAGGGCTGCGCTGGCATCCCGTGTCTCTCCTACACCTGGGAATTTCTCCGTTCTGTGGGCAACAAAGATCCGTCTGGAAATGCGGCTTGGACTCACCCTCTGTGCCTTCACTTAGAGCTGCAATCCTGAGTTGTTCCTACCACGCCATCTTGGAAAATCTCCTCAGCATTTTGTATTTTATAATCATTTTTGTCATCTCTCTCACTAAACTGAAAACACACAAAGAGAAGGATTATGTCTCTTTCTCTCTACCATGTACATTTAGTACTACAACCATAACTTGATTATGCCTCTGTTAGGGCACTGGTCACCCTCTGCTCTCTGAATCATTGATTTGCTTATCTTTCTATGTTAGTCTGTTTGTATTGCTACAAAGGAGTACTTGAGGTTGCTTGGACAACTCAGCCATTCCAGCCTGTGGACTTAGGATGAGTCCAAACCACCATGGGGTGGAAGCAGTATCCTAGCACATGTACTCCACAGCACATGTGTAGAGTAGCACATGATACTCTACAAAAGCATGACCAGATTTCTTCCTTAAATGGATCCCCAATCTGTTCCTCCTCAGTGGGTTGGACTTTCCAATGGGGAAACTCCAGCTATTCCCACTGACATTCTCTAGCCCACAAGGTTTGAAAACTTCCTAGGAAAGAGTTCCTAGAGGGAGGGGTGGGCCACTATCTTTGCTGTTTTAGCAACTTAGCCATTCCAGCAACTTAGCCGTTCCAGCCTCTAGGTTTTGGAAAGCCCAACCTGATGGGAGTGAAAAGAGTACCCCAGCACAGCATGGCTGCTCTACTAAAGTGGAGCTAAGCTGCTTCTTCAAGCAAGGTCCCCACAATCCTGTTCCTTTTGGCTGGATGAGATCTCCTAACTGGGGTCTCCAATTACCTCCTACATGTACTTTTGGGCGAGCAACAAGTCTGTACCCCACTGGGACAAAGCTTCCAGTGGTAGGAGGAGGCTGCCATCTTTTCTATTTCATAGCCTTCACTGGTGATACCTCCAGATACTGGAAAATCTGAGGTGACGAGGGACTGGAGCAGATGCCCAGCAAACTGCAGCAGCCCTGTGGAAAAGTGGGCAGACTGTCAAAAAAGAAAACAATAACAAAACCCCCAAAACCCCATCCAAAGGTCAGAAACCTCAAAGATTAAAGGTAGATAAAGCCCACAAAGATGAGAATCAGTGCAAGAATGCTGACAACTCAAAGAGGCCAGAGTGCATTCTCTCCTTCAACTGACCACATCACCTTTCCTGCAAGATTCTGGAAAGGGGCTGAGGCTGATATGGCTGCAATAACAGAAGTAGACCTCAGAATATGGATCAAAACAAACTACCAAACTAAAGAAGCATATCCTAACTCAATGCAAGGAAGTTAAGAATCACAATAAAAAATTGCAGGAGCTGATAAAATATCCAGGATAGATGATATAACTGACCAGATAGAGCTGAAAAACACAATACAAGAATTTCATAATGTAATCACAAGTATTAATAGCAGAACAGATCAAGAGGAGGAAAGAATCTCAGAGCTTGAAAACTGTCTTTTTGAAAGAACACAGGCAGACAAGAATAGAGAAAAGACAGTAAAAAGAAATGAACAAAATTTCCAAGAAATATCAGGTTATATAACAGATTAAATCTATGACTGATTGGTATACCTGAAAGAACTGAGAAGAATGGGACCAATTTTGAAAACATATTTCAGGATATCATCCATGAGAACTTCTACAACCTTGCTAGATAGGGCAACATTCAAATTCAGGAAATGCAGAGAACCCCAATAAGATATTCCATAAGAAGATCAGCTCCAAGACACATAATCATCAGATTCTCCAACGTGGAAATAGAAGAAAAATTGTTAAGGGCAGTGATATAGTTTGGCTGTGCCCCATCCAAATCTCATCTTGAATAGTAGTTATCATAATCCCAATGCGTTGTGGGAGGAACCCTCTGGGGGGTAACTGAATCAAAGGAGTGCTTACCCTCATGCTGTTTTCATGATAGTGAGTGAGTTCTCACGAGATCTGATTGTTTTATAAGGGGTTTCCCTCTTTGCTTGGCTCTCATTCTTCTCTCTCCTGCTGCCTTATGAAGAAGGATGTGTTTGCTTCCCCTTCCACCATAAGTGTAAGTTTCCTGAGAAACTGTGAGTCAATTAAACCTCTTTCTTTTATAAATTACCCAGTCTCAGGTATGTCCTCTGTTGCCCAGGCTGGAGTACAGTGGTGCAATCTTGGCTCACTGCAACCTCTGCCACATGGGTTCAAATGATTTTCCTGCCTCAACCTCCCAAATAGCTGGGATTACAGGTGCCTGCCACTGTGCCCAGCTAATTTTTGTATTTTTAGTAGATACAGGGTTTTATCATCTTGGCCAGGCTGGTCTTGAACTTTTGACCTCATGATCCACCCACCTCAGCTTCTCAAAGTGCTGGGATTACAGGTATGAGCCACCACACCTGGCATAGGGTATGTCTTTACAGCAGAGTGAGAATGCACTAATATAGGCAGCATAAGAGAAAGGTCACTTACAAAGGGAAGCCCATGAGACTTAACAGCAATCTTCTCAGCAGAAACCCTGCAAGCCAGAAGATACTGGGGACCAATATTTAGCATTCTTAAAGAAAAGCAATTCCAACCCAGAATTTTGTATATGGCCAAACTAAGTTTCATAAGTGAGGGAGAAATAAGATCCTTTTCAGACAAGCAAAGGCTGATGAAATTTGTTACCACCAGACCTGCCTTACAAGAACTCCTGAAGAAAGCACTAAACGTAAAAAGGAGAAAAACACTACCAGACACTATAAAAACATACTGATATACACAGACCAATGACGCTCTGAAACAACCACATAAAAAGTATGCAAAATAACCAGCTAGCATCAAGATAACAGGATTAAATTCACATATAACAATATCAACTTTAAATGTAAATGGGTTAAATTCCCTGATGAAAAGACCCAGAGTGGCAAGCTGAATAAAGAACCAAGACCAAACTGTATGCCATCTGCAAGAGATCCATCTCACACGCAATGATACACATAGGGTCAAAATAAGTGGATGGAGAAAAGTTTACCAAGGAAATGGAAAACAGGAAAAAACAGGGGTTACAATCCTAGTTTCTGACAAAGGATACAATTAAACCAACAAATATTTTTTAAAAAGACAAAAAAGGACATTACATAATGATAAAGGGTTCAATTCAATAAGAAGAGCTAAATATAAATATATATGCACCCTAAATAGATATGCACCCAACTATCCCTCAATATATATGCACCCAACAAAGGAGCACCCAGATTCATAAAGCAAATTCTTAGAGACCTTCAAAGAGACTTAGACTCCTACACAATACTAGTGGGAGACTTAATACCCCACTGACAATGTTATATAGATGATCAAGACAGAAAATTAACAAAGATATTCAGGGTCTGAACTCAGCTCTGGTTCAAAGAAACCTGATAGATATCTACAGAAATCTCCATTCAAAAACAACAGAATATACTTTCTTCTCATTGCCACATGACACCTACTCTAAAATTGATCACATAATCAGAAGTAAAGTACTCCTCAGCAAACACAAAAAAACTGAAATCATAACAGTTCTCAAACCACAGCACAATCAAATTAGAACTCAAGACTAAAAAATTCGCTTGTGGTGGCTCATGCCTGTAATCCCAGCACTTCTGGAGGCTAAGGTGGGTAGATCGCCTGACGTCAGGAGTTCCAGACCAGCCTGGCCAACATGGTGAAACCCATCTCTACTAAAAATACAAAAACTAGCTGGGCATGGTAGCAGGTGCCTGTAACCCCAGCCACTCAGGAGACTAAGGCAGGAGAATCACTTGAACCCAGAGGGCAGCAGTTGCAGTGAGCTGGCTTGGATGACAGAGTGAGATACCCTCTCAAAAAAAAATTTTTTTTCACTCAAAATCATACAATTAAATGGAAATTGAAAAACATGCTCCTGAATGAGTTTTGGGTAAATAATAAAGGCAGAAATCAAGAAGTTTTTTGAAATAAATGAGAACTGAGATACAATGTACAGGAACCCTGGGACACAGCTAAGGCAGTGTTAAGAGGGAAATTTATAGCACTACTTTTATTTTTATTCATTGAGAAAGAGTCTCACTCTGTTGCCCAGAAGGAGTGCAGTGTCACAATCTCGGCTCATTGCAACCTCTACCTCCCAAGTTCAAGCGATTCTCATGCCTCAGCCTCCCAAGTAGCTGGGACTACATGTGCATGCCAACATGCCTGGCTAATTTTTGTATTTTATATATGTGTATTTTTTTTTTTTTTTTGGTAGAGATGAGGTTTCACCATGTTGGCCAGGCTGGTCTTGAACCCTTGACCTCAAGTATTCTACCTACCTCTGCCCCCCAATGTGCTGGGATTATAGGCCTGAGCCACTATACTTGGCCAAAAATTACTATTAATACTTTTAGTAACCTTTGTGTACACTACATATTTTCTCAAAATTAATCTAATTGGGCTGTAACATCAATGAAAACATCAGACAGTATTTGTTACCAATGATAAAATTTGAGCTTCCCAAGCAAAACTTAGGATTTTGGAAAATACATATAATGTCAAATGGACAGTTTTCCAATACTACAAGATTCTCCTGATGAGACTACTGGTGTTATTAACAAATGGGAATTTTTAAAGTTGTATAATGAAATCTATTAAGATTTGGAAAATCAGCATACCTCAATGAGTCAATATTTTCCAAAAGGCTGGTACATTATGTAACAGAATCATGTATTTATAAAAGATTTATTCAAAGTATGAAATAAACCAAGGTATTTTAAGGTAATAAAATACCAAAAGGAAACTGATATGATATCAGATTCTACATTGCAACTAAATTTTAATAAAATTCTACTTGTTAAATTTTGGTGATCAAACAATATTCACAATAATCTGAAGAGGCCATTTAAATAGCTCCTTTCTTTTTTTGGGGGGGTGATCAGAAAGCCTTTTTTTCTTTTTTTGAGATGGAATCTTGCTCTGTTGACAGCAGGCTAGAGTACAGTGGTATGATCTTGGCTCAATGCCACTTTGGCCTCCCAGGTTCAAGCCATTCTCATGCCTCAGCCTCCTGAGTAGCTGAGACTACAGGTGCATGCCACCAAGCGCGGCTAGTTTTTTGCTTTTGTTTTTTTTTTTTTTTGTATTTAGTAAAGACGAAGTTTCACCATGTTGGCCAGGATGGTCTTGATCTCCTGACCTCATGATCCACCTGCCTCAGCCTTCCAAAGTGCTGGAATTACAGGTGTGAACAATATAGCTCCTTTCTTCCAACTATATACATGTGTAACGTTGGATTTTGCTTATTACTTCAACCAAAACAACATATCGCTAAAGACTGAATGCAGAAGCAGATCTGAAATTCAGCTTTCTTTTACTAAGCCAGACATTGAAGAGACTTTGCAAAATATAAAACTATACCATTCTTCCACTAAAATTTTTGTTTTGGAAAATATAGTTTTTTTTTTTAAAGCTGTTTATGTTAATACATAGTGGTTTATTTAATTAAATATTTTCAAAAAATTTCATTTTAATTTATAATACAAAAAATGTAAGTAGATATAATTATATAAATATAAACTCTCTGAAGTCCTCAGTCATTTTTAAGAGTATAAAGGACTTCTGAGACCAAAAGCTTGAGATCCACTGAGTTGGACAAATGAGAAGCCCTAGAAAGATAATGACCAAGTAAAGTTAATCAAAAGAATAAGTACTGGCAGCACTAAAAGATACCAGAGTACAGAAAGCAACATAGAAACAAAGTCTATGCTAGGCTGAGGCAGGAGTGGGAGTCTCAAACAGGAGAATCGCTTAAACTTAGGATGTGGAGGTTGCAGTCAGCTAAGATTCGACAACTGCACTCCAGCCTGGGCGACAGAACCAGCCTCTGTCTCAAAAAAGAAAAAAAAAGAAAGCAACATAGAAACCGAGCCTAGAAGGTCCCCAGCCCTACTCCTAAATTCCTTCCCACTGAAAGCTCTTAACAGGAGAGGATCACTTTGGAAGAACTAAACTGCCCGTGAGTATTTCTGATGGCTACCATGAATATATGTTAGAGAAGGAAAGAATGATATATCTGAAAAAATTTAAAGGAATACATTGTTATGTGATTATACCCAAAACTTGCATTTTTAAAGTGAAAAATATTTGATGAACTGAAGTTTGAAAAGTCAAGAAAGTCGAGAAAAACGTCATGACAACAGGATGCGATGGCCCACGCCTGTGATCCCAGCACTTTGGGAGGCCAAGGTGAGTAGATCATTTGAGGTTAGGAGTTTGAGACCAGCCTGGCCAATATGTCTAGACCCCATCTCTACTAAAAATATAAAAATTGGCTGGGCATGCTGGCACATTCCTGTAATTCCAGCTATTCGGGAGGCTGAGACAGGAGAATCGCTTGAACCTGGGAGGTGGAGGTTGCAGTGAGCTGAGATCATGCCTCTGAACTCCAGCCTTCCAGCCTGGGTGACAGAGTGAGACTCTGTCTCAGAAAAAAAAAAGAAATGTCAGGACATAGGTCTGGGCACAGTGGCTCAGACCTGTAATCCTAGCACTTTGGGAGGCCGAGGTGGGCAGATTGTCTGAGCTCAGAGTTGGAGACCAACCTGGGCAACACGGTGAATCCCCGTCTCTAATAAAACACAAAATAAATTAGCCAGGTATGGTGGCGTAAGCCTGTAGTCCCAGCTACTTGGGAGGCTGAGACAGGAGAATCGCTTGAACCTGGGAGGCAGAGGTTGCAGTGAGCCAAGATTGCACCCTGCACTCTAGCCTGGGTGACAGAGTGAGACTCCTTCTCCAAAAATAATAAAGAAGATAATAGAAAAAGAAATGTCTTGACAGAATGAAGCAGAAACTATTCGTCTATATTACTAAAAATTCAGACCTCATCAGTAGAATGCTCTTCAAAATGAGTTTCTATCACGGCTCAGTTTAAACTCTAAACTTAAAGTGTTGAATTAGCTATGCTCCCTAGAAGGAAAATGGACAGTAAACTGGTGATGTGGCATGACTGTTGGCTGCTAGAAACAACTGCAGCTGTACACTCTCCCTAATATCCCATGGTTAGAGTCAGGGAAGAGATCTTTTGAGTAAATCTTAGTAAACAAGTAACAAAAGTTATTTGTTATATAACAAAAACAAATCTTAACAAATAACAGAATAGCACTATCATATAACCCAACTGGAATAACTGTATGCCCTACTAAGTAGAGCAAACAAGAAGTCTTTTCTGGTAAGCATGATTTAAAAAAAAAAAAAAAAAGCCCTAAATTTAGATTCTTAAGACCTAGCTTCTGGTTCAAGTCACGTTTCCTGAGTTATTCATTATGTTAAATCACTGGTCTAATCTTCATTTCCTCATGTATAATAGTTAATCTAAATAAGTTGTTTTCTAATTCAGCTGTGTTTCCCAGTAACAAATACATTTTTTTATCCCCAATCCTGAAACCACATGTATCTGAAACCAAAATATAGGCTACAACTCACCAAATTGATAGCTTATAACCTGCCATTTGAAAAGTACTGAAATGATGGATCTCTACATTTACTTACTAAAAACAACAGAAAAGTGATGGGGGCCAGTGGGAAGGATCCTATAAAACTATATTTTTACCTTTGTGGCAACAGAGGTATCTTTGGTAAAGAGGCAAATAGATGGGCCAGGCATGATGGCTTACACCTGTAATCCCAGCACTTTGGGTGGCCGAGGCAGGTGGATCACGAGGTCAAGAGATTGAGACCATACTGGTCAACATGGTGAAACTCCGTCTCTACTAAAAATACAACAAATTAGCTAGGCATGGAGGCGCGTGCCTGTAATCCCAGCTACTCAGGAGGCTGAGGCAGGAGAATTACCTCAACCCAGGAGGTGGAGGTTGTGGTGAGCCGAAATCGCGCCATTGTACTCCAGCCTGGGTAACAACAGCGAAACTCCATCCCAGAAAAAAAAAAAAAAAAAAAAGAGGCCAATAGACATTCAAGTTTTAGGTTAATATTCTAACCATGGATTCCAAAGTGCTGGGATTATAGGTATGAGGTCAGGCATGGTGCCTCATGCCTATAATCCCAGTACTTTGAGAGGCCAATGCAGGAGGATTGCTTGAGTACAGGAGTTTGAGACCAGGTTGGGCAACACAGTGAGACCCTGTCTCTACAAAAAAAATTAAATGTTTTTTTACATAGTGGTGTAGACCTATAGGCCCGGCTACTTGGGAGGCTGAAGTGGCAGGATGGCTTGAGTCCAGGAATTCAAGGCTGCAGCGAGCTGTGATTCTACCACTGTACTCCAGGCTGGGTGACAAAGTGAGACCATCTCAGAAAAAAGAAAAAGATTTAACATTATATTTATTGGCTACCTGAATTTAGAAATTTAGACAACAGTCTGTGTTTAACCACCTAATGCCAAAAATCAGTTGCTTAGCTAATATTTGCATTTCTAAACTGTTATTTGGAACAGATGTTTTGATTCCTGTTACGGCTAACAAAACTGTATTATAAAAGAAGATAGTGTAAGAACATATGACTCAAATGTTAATGTCAATGTCTGACAGTAGGGATTATACTTTTCTTGAGGGCAGGAGGGGGTGGGACAGGCAGTAAAATTCAGGATTTGAAATTCAAACGTATTTATAAGTTTTAGCATAGGACAACTGTTGATCATTTTTAATAATACCTAACATTGAATACCGTGGCAACATGGGATTCCTCTAATACATAACTTTGGCTTTTGGACTCTGCACTGGTCTAGTTGAAGCTTTCTTACAACAATGCAGCACTTTAATATTCTTACTCTTCTTTTTTCCTTCCTTCTTTTCTTTTTAGGCTGTTAGACATGCATTGAGGCCTGAAGGCACTTCCTACTCTTGCTCCTTCTCCTTTATTCTTCTCAAGCAGGTTCCCCAGTAAACATCTTGTACATCTAATCTCCTTTTGGCATCTGCTTCTGAACAAATAAAGTCCTTACTATACCAGGCACTATATTAAACTCAATGCATGCATTAGTTTACTTAATCTTCACAAAAGGCCTATGAAGACATCATTATTCCCATTTTACAAATAATGAAACAGTAGAAAAGTAACGTTCTCACTGTCATACAACGAGTGACAGAGTTAGGATTCGAATCCAAGTCTGTTTGACTTGACAGTTGGAGCCACAGATCTTATTTTAAAACAGTGAGTTTATTAAAAACAGAACAAAACTAGAGACCCCTAACAAAATTTTTCAGATACCTGTGTACTTTCACATACTGTTACATTTAATCCTAGTAAATCCATAAAGTTGATAGCATTACCACTTTACAGATGAAGAAGTTGTGGCTCAGAGATTTAAGTAACTTCTTCGAGGCTATCATTATATGTTCATGAGTTTAAGCTCAACCCCTGGTCCTCTCTGAATACAGTTGTTTACATACCACATTGCCTAATTATTCAAAATAACATTGTCTCATTTTAATCTTTTGTATTTGTTAAAACTTTTTACAAGGGATGCACTGAAGTTTGACCTGTCCTCTCTATTTTTTTGAGAGAGAATCTCTTACTCTGTCACTTGGGTTGGAGTGCAGTGGTGTGATCTTAGCTCACTGCAACCTCTGCCTCCCAGGTTCAAGCAATTCTCGTGCCTCAGGCTCTGGAGTCGCTGGGACTACAGGTGCTCACTGCCACGCTTGGCTAATTTTTTGTATTTTAGTAGAGACACATTTCACCATGTTGCTCAAACTCCTAAGCTCAGGCAATCAGCTCGCCTTGGCCTCTCAAAATGCTGGGATTACAGGTGTGAGCCACCATGCCTGGCCACCTGCACTTACTAAAAAAATCAAAAAACAAAAAACAAATTTATGTTGTATGGAGCAATGTTGAAAAAAAAAAAACAGTAAGAAGTCAGTTTAAAGTTATATTCATAAAATTGAATAGCATGCAGGCCCTAAATATTATTTTATAGAAGCAAATTTATAGACATGAAAAGATTCATGGTATAGCATACTGAAAAGACTCAGGTCACAAGACAATATGGATAGTATTATTTCATTTTCATTTTAAAAGCACATATATGCAAATCTGTAATAATACAGAGAAAAATCGTAAGTTCTGAGTGGTGGGATCAGGCACAACTCTTCCTTTGTTTCCTTTTTGGGTTATTTGTATACTCTAATATTTCTGTAACAAATGGGCATTTTTATAACAAAGAAAACAAATGCTAACTCCATCCTTCACCCCATCATGGTTACACACAGATTATTGCTTATTGTTAAAAGCCTAACATCTTTAACTTGCCCACACTGTTATCTTCAATTTGTCCTAAACTCAGCTTTTTGCCTTAGCTTTATCACCAGCCTTCAATCATTTTACATGTCCAAAGTGACTTAGGTTCTCTTTTTTGACACCTTGCATCTTCCATTAGAATACCTGTCCCTTTTGTTACCCTGCCAAAATCCTTACCATCCTCTAAGGCACAAACTTATATTACCTTTTTCATGAGGTTTTTCCTCATCTGCCCTCCTGGAAAAAAAAGAATTCCTTTCGTTTGCATTCCCATCATGTTTTGTGTTCAATTATGTATGTAAATTATCCCACATACAAGAATTATTTGTGTATATTACTTTCTCTCTCCTAGTAGACTGTAAGTGAAAAGACTATTCACCTTTGTCTAATTTATAAAGAAGTTTTATATCCACTAATCTTTTATCCTTACAAGATTGAGCATGAAAAAAAATTCAATATTTATTTAATAGCAATTGTGTGTCAGACAATGTGTCTGAGGCTTTACATATCAAATCAACCCTCACAGCAGTCCTATGGATCCATTTTACATATCAAAACATAAGCTCATAAAAGTTCAGTGACTTATTAGTGTCATAGCTGGTTTAAAAAAAAAACATAGCTGTGATTTTTTTTAACTCTTTTTTTTTTAAACTCTGTTCTTTGTATTGCAAAACCATGATCATGTGTCTACCAATGACACATGGAAGATATGAACACATATAAAAGCTTACATGAAACACATCAAAATTGCTGAGGGTTTTCTGGCACACTAGAACTGCTATATTCAGATAAAACTTGGGAGTCCACTAAAGTCAGAGGATTTTTTAGGTAAGAGGAACCTTATAGATAATCTAATTCATCAAACTCCTATATGTTATAGAGGAGAAACATGATACTCAGAGAAATAAATTTGCTTTTGCACACATTTAGCAGCTGAGCCAGGATTAAAAATTCAACTGGAGGCAGTGTAGCAAAGTGGTTAAGATTACTGCTTTTGGGGTCAGAGGCCTTCATTCAACTCATAGCTGTGTTTAATGACTACGTGTAACCTAGGACAATTTACAAAGCTTATCTTTGCCTCAGTTTTCTCATCTGCAAAAGTTTTCACATCTTACCCATTGTGCTGCAAGAAGTAATTTAACACTAAGTAGCAGAGAATAAACACAGAAAAAAAAATATTAGATATTCTCTCATATCCTGTCTCACAGTTCAGTCTTCTTTGTAGGACAGCACATTGCCTTTTATGAATGAGTGTGTAGTGGACACTATATTTCAGGGTCAAGTTGAGTAACAATAATTAAGCATTAACGTACAAATACTTCTCAGTTGATAAATAACATTTTTAAAAGGAATGTACAAATACTTCTAGTGGATAAATAACATTTTAAAAAGGAAACATTCATTCAATAAATGTTTATTTTTATTTTTTAGAGACAGGGTCTTGCTCTGTTGTGCAGGCCAGAGTGCAGTAGTGTGATCATAGTTTAATGTAATCTATGTCTATTTATGAAAGGAAGTATTGAACACAGTAAAAAGAGCCAAAATTTAGAGGATCTGGATTCAAATCCTCATGCCTTAGCTGCCCGAAGTGTTGGGATTACAGTCATAAGCCACAGCTCCTGACTTACTTATTGAGCTTCTACTACATGCCAGGCACAGTGTTAGATGCTGGGTATGAGATGATGAACAAAACAGACATAATCCCTACCTTCATAAGAACTGAAATTTGATAGCAAAATATCCCTGAGATCTGCCTACAGGATCTGACTATGGGTCAATGCAATATAATCAAATACACCTTAGTATTTGAGGCTAGCAATACCAATTTAGTTGTAAAACAGGATATTCTTTAAAATTAAGTTCTATGTCATGTCTAGTATTGGTCATTTCAACTAAATTTTTGTAAATTCTCTGACAATTAGGCTACTTCTGTTTCTCTATATAGAATAGGGTATTGGATGGGCAGGTTTAATTAAGCATATTCCCTGAAACTATGTGATAATCCCTATCTGTCTGAGGGTTACATGAGTGAAACAGAACAGTTTTGCTAATAATAAATAATTCCTTATAAATGATTACAAAGTTCAATTTTATAAATTTGTGCTCATTTGCTCATTCTCTCTCCCTAAACACACACACACACACACACATAGATACATGTATACAAATGTGTGTGTGTGTGAAAACCTGCCTAAAAAGATAGCTGATACTCTGGACTCAGAGTCACCAATATGCTGATGATCTCTAAATCTTCTGTATTTGCCCCAAGTGTTATGTCAATGTACAGTATAGGCATGTGTTTGAATTAGGATAATAAAACTGGCCAAGAATAAAGGCAGTAAAGAAACTGCATTATTCACGTGTTAAAATTACCTCACGGTGATGAACACATCCAGTAAGTCCCTTTATCCTCAAGTTTTGCTATCCACTTGGTTTGTAAATGTGACATACTATCTATCCAAATTCACCTGCAAGTGAAAATGATACTGTTTTGTTTACTCATAAAGGTATAGAGCACAGTAAAGAGACAAAATTTAGAGTCAGGTAGTCTAGATTCAAGTTTTAATTGTGCTATTTAATTATATAATTTGTGGAAAATCACCAACCTCTTTGAGTCTGTTTGCAAAATAGAAATAACACAATTTTTGTGATTTTCTTTATTAAGCATTAAATAAAAGAATAAATGTAAAGTGCCTGGCAGATAATATCTACTTGGGGTAAGTATTAATGATTGGCTACATTCAAGAGCAATTAATAGAGATAAAGCACTGCCTCTAAAAACTAGTTGCTGTGCAGAAATAACACATAATCGCCCTGAAAAAATTTTTCATACTTTAAACTGGAGAAATAAAGCAAGCACACAAGATTCAACAAAATGTCAAAATTGGAATCAATGGGGGAGATTATAAGTTTGTTGAATTATTAACCAATAAGGTTAGAAAATCAATGTGCTGTCCTAAAAATGGTTGCATTATTTTCAAAAGGTAAGAAGGCACTGGCCTGATGTAACAGGGGCCTTGAATTAAACATATTGCATTTTTCTTTATGAGTATGCTCTCATAAAGAAAATGTTTTTATGGGTATGGGGAGCATACCCATAAAGAAAAATGCAATAGTACCTACAACTCTCTTGGGAACTGACTGTTTAAAAAAAAAATTAATTAGCTGCCTTTTATGGGGGTTGGTGGGAGGTAATTATTTAAATACAAGGTGGCAGGTGAAAACTACTTACCTAAGAAACTGCATTACTTAAGAGAAGTCGCCAAGGTTCACTACATCACAACTTTCAAATCTTAAATGATCACCTTTCCTCCCTTTGTCGGAAGCAATTTCTCTTTACAACTATTCTGGCTACCTCAGACCTCCATCTAAAATTCTCCCGAATCCTTCATTATTGACAAAGCCTGGAGCAGAGCGCAAGCATTTCTTTCTGAAAGCACACCTACTTACTGATCACTGCCATCCAAAAATGCATCTAATGTCCAAGCATGAAATGACAAGCTTGTTTTCTCGTGTCTCAGCCAGGAAACAAAGACCGTTCTTCTCATCCAATTCAAACGGCAGGGGGAACCTTCAATTAATTTTAAAGCAGGAAGGAACCTCCCCATCTCACTTCCAAATGTTTGTAAAAGATGTCTTCTTCAGCCAACCGCCTGCCTCCCAGGCATGGCAACCCAGAACTACGGAAACAGTACTGAGGAATCGAGAGTGGCCAAACGCTGCCAATGGGAGATAGGACACTCGTTGATCATTGGCAGAGAAACTCGGCATCACGCCGAGTCACCATATACGGTGTCTTCGGCCTCGCCCAGGGACACTTGGGGACTCGAGGTCGAGTTCCAAGTCGGAGACAGGTTTTGCGAGTGGAGAAGACGGTAAGCCGGGATCCCAAGGCCTTCTCCAGCAGCGCAGGGTGTCAAACGCCACGGGGTTGGATGGGGACTCCTTCTGGTTCAACCCTCGCCCACTCACTTCTGGGGCTGGCCAAAATGCTGCAGATAGCCCTGGCCAGCCATTAATATCAAGCCCAGGAGGCAACCCAGTAAAATCACTTACCAGTCTTTTACCTCCAGTGGTGATCTAGCGGGAGCCTGACCCGTTGGCCGGACTCAAGCCCGGCAACAGCTATGACACCCTGGCGACGGCTCCAGAGCGTCACTGACAACCACCCGGAAATGATACTGTCGCTTCCGGGGCTGCCTAGCGCGCGGCGGGAAATTATTTCCCAGAGCCCGGATTAGTGAAGCAGTTGAGTGCTGCAGCGGCAGTCGTCGCTCTTGCAGTCGCCACCCGAGGAAGGCATCCCACACACTTCGGCCGGGAAGGTAAAGGGGCTCAGCTTGGAAGACACAGTGTATTCTGTCTCTGTTGGGATGTTTCTTCCCCGATCTGTACCCTCTAAGTATCTTCCCTCCGGCTCTGAGGCTGGGAAGGTTGCGGCTGAGGTGAGCGGCGGCGGTGTCTGGCTCTTGCCACCTGCAGCTGTTTTTTCCCGCCCTCCCGACTTCGCCCTTGGCGCTGGAATTGGTGTGATGGGCTGCTGCTGCAGACCCCGCGACGCTCGCCTCGGCGGGGACCGGCACCGAGTGCCTCTCTGCAGTACTGGGCTGAGCCGCTTCCCCCGCTGCTGCTTGCGCAGCTCTGCAGCTAGGTCCGCCGCTTGGAAGGCACTAGGCCCCCCGCGTCTCTCGTTTCCATAGAA
This sequence comes from Callithrix jacchus, assembly GCF_049354715.1. Classification (NCBI taxonomy): domain Eukaryota; kingdom Metazoa; phylum Chordata; class Mammalia; order Primates; family Cebidae; genus Callithrix; species Callithrix jacchus. Next base: position 116,039,336 of record NC_133503.1, on the reverse strand, counting down.
CCGATGGGGACGCCTCACCCAGATCCCAGAGTTTTGGCTGCTTTCCATAACTTTGCGTCTTCGAAGGTGGCTGGGTTCCCCCCGGCCCACCGTCCTGTGACGAAGAAAATTGTGTTATTCTTTCCTCTCTAGTAGAATTTTTTTTTGACATACCCAAACGGCAGTCATCCTATCTCTGACTGCTATAGGCCTTTAAACACATATACACATACACGTTTCCCTGGCGGGAGGGTCTGTGTTTCTGGGGATTCTATTTCAGCTGCTTGAAGGCTGGAAACAAGACTAAGTGGTTATTTTAAGATTTCTTCCACTTCCAAAGCCTCAGATTAAATATTGACAAAAAAAAAAAAAAATTGATCTGTCTTGGGTACTTAATACCATTATTTGACTCAGGTGTTACATGGAGCTTGATTTTGGACTGGGCAGCCTTTTTGACGAATTACTCTTATTAAAGAGAAAAATGTGTTGTTGAGACGTTGGGAATGAACAACTGAACTGAATTTACAATTTATATGTGACAGACAATTCACCTGTTGGACTTTTTGGTTTATGTTATTCCGTTGTGCCTCAATTCGTGGAAGTATCTGTGGATGTGCAAGATGTTCTCATTGTTGGAAAGTTTGATTACGTATATTGCAGGTGTTCAATATGTAAGTTGCTAGTTTGAAGTGGATTTATATATAAGGGAGTAAATTTCATTCATTCATTCATTCATTCATTTTGTTTTGTTAGTTTGTTTTGAGACAGAGCCTTGCTCTGTCGCCCGGGCTGGAGTGCAGTGATGCGATTTTGGCTCACTGCAACCTCCGCCTCCCAGGTTTAAGCAATTCTCCTATCTCAGCCTCCCAAGTAGCTGAGATTACAGGTGCGCACCACCGCGCGCAGCTGTTTGTATTTTAAATAGAGATGTTGTTTCATCATGTTGACCAGGCTGGTCTCGAACTCCTGACCTCAAGTGATTTCGCCCTACTCGACCTCCCAAAGTGCTGAGATTACAGGTGTAAGCCACCAGGCCCGGCCAAATTTCATTATTTCTAAGTTTACTCAGTATTCTTAATTTAAAGGAACTAGGATGTTCAAATACTTGAATGTTTAAGTCAATTTTGTTGTAAAGACAGCTAACCTTCAGTACTGCAAATAAACCCCTATTCTGTTTTCTATATTCATATTTTATTACGCATTATTGATTAAATTGAATTATATGACGTAACATTTTCTTCCCTAAAGCATATAGCACGAGAAAGTCATTGAAATCACCGTCAAATGTGGTTACTCTTCATAATCAAAATTCAGAACTCTTAATATTTCATAATACGCATCCAAAATTTACAATGTTGTTCAAAAACTTTGCTTTTTGGGAAACCAATAGTATAGCTTTATTAATTAGTATTTTCCTTATTATATGTATCTTGATTATATTATTCTAAAGTAGGGTTTTCACCATTTAAAGAAAACTTTTTTTTTTTTTTTTGAGACGGAGTTTCGCTCTTGTTGCCCAGGCTGGAGTGCATATGGCACCATCTCGGCTCACCAACCACAACCTTTGCCTCCCAGGTTTAAGTGATTTTCCTGCCTCAGCCAACCGTGTAGCTAGGATTACAGGCATGCACCACCACGCCTGGCTAATTTTGTATTTTTAGTAAAGACTGGGTTTCTCCATGTTGGTCAGGTGGTCTCCCGACCCCAGGTGATCCACCTACCTCAGCCTCCCAAAGTGCTGGGATTACAGGTCTGAGCCACTGCGCCCAGCCTAAAGAAAACATTTTTATTTTATTTTACTTTAATTTATTTATTTATTGAGAAAGGAGTCTTGCTCTGTCACCCAGGCTGGAGTGTAGTGGCCTGATCTCAGCTCACTGCAGCCTCTGCCTCCTGGTTCAAGCGATTCTCCTGCCTCAGCCTCTGGAGTAGCTGGGACTGCAGGTGCCCGCCTGTTTTTTGTATTTTTAGTAGACTGGATTTCACCATATTGGCCACGCTGTCTCAAACTCCTGACCTTGTGATCCACCTCGGCCTCCCAGTGTGCTGGGGTTACAGATATGAACCACCACACCCAGCCAGGAAAACATTTTTAAAAAGTAAAATAAAAAATCATGTGTAGACATTGAATAATAAACCCTAAACAAAACAAATCCCTCAAAAATATAACTAAAATGAAACATCATCTGTTACTCTTGTAATTGACTCTTTGAATATACTAAAGGAAAATACATCTGTGTAAGGTACTATGTACTCTTTCTCACCTTATAAGGGAATGCTACTGCTTAAAAGTAAAATAACCCTGAAACTTTTAAGTTCATTTAATTCATACTTTCTTTCAAAATTACTTTAAAATTTAAAATACAGCGTTTGGTTAGTTTTGAGGAGGAAGAAAGCCCTTATGAATTACTCTAATGACTAAGTGATACGAAATCACTTTTGAGAGGAAAATAATGAAAACTTTGTTTCTCATTAAGAAAAAAAAGCACTCTTTTTTTTTTTTTTTTAATTTTTTATTGGATTATAGGTTTTGGGGTACATGAGCAGAGCATGCAAAAAAGCACTCTTTAGTTGCTTCTAGAAATGCATTGAAATTTTAGACACTGTTATTTTACTGAAAATAATTTATAATTATGTTTAAATTTTTTCAGTGATACTGCTGTTCTAAATGTCTTCCCACCTTTGTACTGTTCCTTTCATGTAATGTATCTTTCTCTTGTGTTAGCTGAAAGTAGGTTGCTTTATGAAATTAAAATGTGGTTAAAAGTATTAGACTAACTTCTGAAATTTAATTCAGCTTGGTATTGTAGAAAAGGCATATAATTTTTGCACAAAGACTTATCTTTGCATCTTGTTTTCACCATTTACTAGCTGTGTAATCTCGAAGTAGTTTCTTAATCACTCAGATTTCCCAGTATCCTCATCTGCATAAGAACAATAAATAGCACTTATGTTGTGAAGAAGGAAATGAGTTAACATAATATGAAGTGTATAAGCCACAGTAGGTCCCCAGTAAAAGTTAAATACTGCTTGTTCAATCTTAGACGTATGCTCTTCCTCCTAAGAAAACCAGATTTCCTAGGATATCAAAGCACATTTGACTTCTATCTCCTATGGCTAATCAATATCTACTGTCCACCTATTTTTTTTATTCTTGAACCTTGCTTCTCTTGACCAACTTGCTTCCTTAAGGACTCCTTTATCCCTAAACTAACATCTGCCTAGCCTGTGCCTTGTACAGTATTGGATAGATTGGACATCTCCATATGTCCCTGCAAGCCTCTTATTTCTTTCTCACCATATTCACTTTGCTGTTTGTTCCTGTTTCTTCCTTCTAGTGCTAAATTTGTCATCAAAGGGACTTATTACTGCTTCTTTCCCAAATAATGCCATGGAAGTAAGAGCATCCCTCAAGTCTCATCACTGGATACTTCCGTCAAATAATGTTGGCGTGTGTGTGTGTGTGTGCGCGCGCGTGTGCGCGTGTGCATGTGTGTGCACATGCGTGCGTTTGTATCTCTCTCTCTCTCTCTCTCATGTCTTTGAAGAATGGGGTAAGAAACAGACCCTGTGTCTTAAAAAACAAAATGTCCCAAGGCCAGCTGAATAAAATTAAACCAAGGGCCTAATTTGGCTCCTAGGCTTGAATGGCCCAGAATTTCTAAACTCCACTAGTAGTTAAAAGCCAAATAGTATTTTACGCACACAGTGTAAGTACTGTGGCATGTGTCTGCCTTTTGCACTATTGGTTCAAACAGAGATCCAACACTTGGACCCCTTTTCAGTTTTAACAATTATTTGTTTACTTTCCCAGTTAGAGTTTTGGATAAGAGAAATCATGAAAATTTTTTAGACTCATTAATTCAGGGCAAAAATCTTGACTGCATTCAGTGCTTGGTATATGTATTTCGGATAAGGGGAGTTTCAAATAATTTTTCTGAGTTTGTTGTAGAAGTAGGTTTAAAATCAAAAGGATTCACCAAAATAACAAACATTGAGAAACCAGTAGTTATCATATGACCTTACACCATGAAGAGTATTAAGTGGCATGGAAAAATGATTACAATATAATATGACATAAAACTGAAGATATGAGAAAACTTAATATCCAAATCTTGTCAAATATGTTTTTCACACTCAGATAAAACCTGGAAGTCAATCCCCCTCCCCAGTGGTGACAATGGTATTACAGACTGAAGGAATTAGAAATGATTTTAATCTTAATACTTTGTTGAATTTTTCAAATTTTCTATAATAAGTGCATGTTAAAACTGAAAGATAAATCTGTAAAGATTGTTTTTGGAGAAAAACTTTAGTTCTTAAATATATAAATCAAAGTTTTTTATTAAACCCTTATTTGTTTTAACTAATGATACCATACAATGTATTTCTAAGATTCCTTATCGTTTCAGAGTTCATGTATAGGTAGGGCTGGTTATAAAAGAAACCAGCCCTGTGTAATGCAGAGTAGGGAAGGGTTTATCCTTATTTTCCTTACAAAAGCCTCTTTATGCATCCCTGCCTCTCATTTTTGTAGCACATTCCCCTTTTTTCCAAGGATTGTACCCTGCTCTTTCATCTTGCCTCTCAAACCAGACCTTTGTATTCACATCTGTATTCCTCCTTTTCTCTGAGCTCAATTTTCAACATGTTCTTCAAACATGTTCTAGCTATATGTTACATTATAAAGAATTCAAAGGACCTAAAAAGCTAATTTATAATAAATACTGTTCTTAATTAAGATGAAGAGTTCTATAGGTTTTATTTGCATTTTAGACTTGCACCAACTGCAAAGGAATTTCAGGCATCAAGATAGGCCCATGTGGAAGATATTTTGGGAAAGTTCATACCACAGAGACAGTTGCTTGCTATGCATAACTAACTCTGTTCACAGTCATTATCTTCTTAGTTGTATTTTATTGTTCAAGGTAAGTAACTAATTTTTGTTAATTAGTATAAGATTTTAAAAATAATTACTACAGAAGGACATTTTCTCATAACCAAGAATGTCATATAATTTTAATTTTTTTTGATAGTAAAGATAAAACTTTTAACTGTCGAAAGTCATTCTCTCTTTTTTGCTTTTTTTTCTTCCTCCTTTTCTTGGTGTTATAGTATCTTCTATATGAATGCTCCAAGGAACACCACCCCCCTCCCCCGCCATTCCATGAGTTCTAGAGAGATCTATAATTTTTCTGGACATAACCTCTGGTACAATTTACTTTCTTACTTGTGCTGAAAGACTTCTAGAAGTTAGCTCTTGATCCTCCATACTCCAGACATATCACCTACACTAAACTTGACTGTACTTTAAAGGATTTTTAATTGTCTGGGTTATTGATATGTATTAAATCAATTATTGTGCTCTTTTTGGCTTCATTGACATATCAGGTTATTGTATTGTTAATCCTACAGGGTCAGAAAGAACCATCAAATCATGAATTTTGTAAATAAATCTTATCAGTATATCTATACATGTTTATGTCTATACCTATATATATAGCTGTGTAACTGCATGAATTAGATCTGTGATCCAGGTCATTCACTTGTCATATTGTGTGCTGTTAAAAAAAAAAAAAGCATTGCTAAATGTATTATAAACTCTGTTATTTGAAGTAGATAATTTTTTATTGTAGAAAACTGTTTTAAAACTGTGCTAGTTGTTTTGGGCCATCACTGGGATTTGTGATGAAAGTTTAGCTAGTAGTTCAGTTTTTCTGATAAACTTGTGACTAGAATATTCTGTATTCTGATTTGTTTTTAAACATATCCATATTTTATGGATAATGTCTGACTCAGGGCATTCTATTTTTTCACCTTGATTTCCTACTTCCCTTTCCATTGTATGTTTAAATTCAGTTTCGTATTTAATCATTTTCAAAGGAAAAAAATTCCTTTAAAAGGGGTTCCTGATTTCTGCTATGATACAGTTAGTCCTATTTTCATTTTACTATGTGCTCTTGCTTTGACAGAAAATTCTGTTAAATACACAAAGTGGGTTATTTGCATCATATTTATTTTATTATAAAGACAATATGGTTTAAGGTGAAAACTTTGCTTTACATACTAACTCCAGTAAATCCTAATAATTTATACATGAAACCAAAATATCTTAAAAGGTTGCCTTGTTAATAATATTCAAATTTTAAAATAGCTATTATTAACATGATCTGGAAACAGCAACATAGTGTAATATGTTTCCTTTATTTTTGTATGACATTTAATTCGAGGAAGCAAAATAATACAATTTAAAGGATAAGCTTTAAATAAAGCTGTTCTTGGTAACAGTATTACAACGGTTTTTATTTTTCATTACTTTTTGTGTATTTCGATTATTTAACATTTGTTTTTATATGTCAATTTTTAGAATACTCGGAGGATTTTAGATTTTTTTAAAAACCACTTAAACTTCTTTGGCAATATTCCTGAAATAGCCATTAAATAGCTCTTGAAGCTCTAAAATACATTAAAAATATACAAATAGTAGGAAAAGCATATGTATTTAAAACACTTATATTCCTGTGATAACAGAGGTTTTTGATAAAAACCAGTTTGATAAAAACAAGTATTGATTGAATACCGAGATGATATTCACAGATATATTGAATTTTACTTGTCCGGTATTTCTGAAAAGACCTATTGTTTTCTTTTTCTTTCTTTCTTTTTTTTAATTCTTTTTTTTTTTTTTTTTTTTTGAGACAGAATCTTGCTCTGTTGCACAGGCTGGAGTGCATGGAGTGCAATGGTGTGGTCTCAGCTCACTGTAACCTCTGCTTCCCAGGTTCAATCTATTCTCCTGCCTCAGCCTCCCAAATAACTGGGATTACAGGTGCCCACCACCACACCTGGCTGATTTTTGTATTTTTAGTAGAGATGAGATTTCACCATGTTGGCCAAGCTGTTCTCAAACTCCTGACCTTGCGATCTGCCCACTTTGGTCTCCCAAAGTTCTGGGATTTACAGGCATGAGCCACCGTGCCCTGCCAAGACCTATCATTTTCTAAAGGAAATTTGCTTAAAGGATTTAAAAAATTATTCCCTAGAAGCAATGAAAGCATTTCTCCCTAGCTATGGACATATATTTTATAATCCAAATGTAGCCTTTCTGTGTGTTTTCATATGTGTTCTGCATCAGACTAAATTATTATTTCTAGCAACAGAGCATATTTTTTCATAGTTTTTATGTATTGCTTATCTATATTGTTAATGAATATTAACATTTTAACAGTCAAGAGCTACATTATTTAACCCATGTGAATGGTTTTTAAAAATTGGTTGATTAATACAGTAAAGGGTTCCTTATACAGGAAGCTTGATTAATTTGCTGATGATAGTGTTTCATATGTATGATTAATTTTTCATAATAATCCCTATTAGGTACACTTAAAAATTTTATACTGACTACACCAAATCCTTGTAACTTTTTTTAAAAAGCCTTTATTTCATTGAAGAGCCTTATGTTTAAGGCACTTTCTTATGTTCTGCATCTGAGTTTTAGAGGGTTAAAATACATTCTATCTCTGTTTCTTTTGCAGCCAGCTGGGAAATGTGAAAGTTAGATAAATTGAGGTCGAATTATCAGCTTTTTTATTGAATAAAAATTGTTTTGAAGGAAGTGATTGTTTTTGTTTTGTTGTTTTTCCTGCATCATCCTTCTGCAAGAAGGAGATGGTTTTGATATGGAACCACAGTGTGCTTCTTAGTACATAACTTCTGAATTGACTTATCCACACAGGCAGTGCAGGACTGCTACTGGCAGCTCCTTAGGATGTGTCAGAAAGCATTTATATGGACCGTCTTTGCAAATATGCAGATAGGCTGAGCAAAGCATATCCATTTAGTTGTCTCAAGGAGCTTCTCCAACGAAATGGGGAGTGATGAAGCATAGAGAAAAACCAAGAGTGCAGTTACCCTAGCTGGACTTCCTTGTTTTTGAAACTCTAAGCAAGGAAATAAAAGTTCACTTTTGAGTAATGCTTTAAATTGTTTATAGTGAGACTTTCTTTCCATTTTAACACTTAAATTTCAGCCTTTAAATAAATGTGTGTGTTTCTGTGTGTGTGTGTGTATGTATGTTTTTAAAAATAGAATTTCTATAAAGAACATTTCTCACTTCATCAGTTGTGTGCTATTAGTCCTGGGTTCAAACTGTTACAGTTATTGTAGATTACTTGTGGTTGTGTTGAAAGAAGTCATTGTTTCTTTCGTTGTTGAAAACAGCCACTGTTGTTACTCTAGCTATGGCATTACTTAACTATTAATCCACAGCTATGATGACAAAATTGTTAGAGAAATGAAAAACTGCCCTGATTTCCCTAGTTCCTGCTTTCCTTGTCTGTGAAAAAAATGAGATTTTCTCTAAGACGCTCTCTAGTTTTCCAGTTCAACCTCGTGTAAACAAACAAAATCGTATTCTGATGAGAAATTCAGTGAGTTACGTACTCCGTAAACGCAAAGTACTTTTTGTGAACTATGTTAAAACAAAGATTAAGTTCCCTATGAAATAAACGTAGTTTTGAAATAAAAAACATGATTTTCAGTCTGCCTTGTAAATGGTGAAATTAACATATATATAGCAAAGTTAAGAAATGTGGGTTGCAAATAGGATCCAGGATCATTATGTGTACCTACTTTACTAAATTATTGGATATAAATATTGTGGGACCCTGAGTTCCATTAACTTCTCCAGATATTCTTTAATATCTGTTCACATGTAAAATCTGATTGTTTCCTTGTCTATAAGTTTCAAAAGCTCTTAGCAAACAACAATACTTTTGAAATGAAGCTGGTATAACATTATGCCAATAATTGTATAACATTCTGTCGTTTTCTGAAAAAGTATATTTATTCATCAGTGTGTTTTACTGTCAAATAATGTACTAATTCAGACTTTAAATGTTCAAATCAGAGGAAAAAAAAACCCTCACTTTTTTAAGGCCACATTTTGAGAAGATAACTTTTAAAACTAATTTCTTTTGTATATAAGTAATTTTACTGTTGTTTTTAACAGTTATGCCTAACATTTTTAACTCATTATGTGTTTAATAGTTTAGTACTCATAATTAAGAAAAAATAACAATGTTAACCCTGGGAATAATATCTTTAATGTATGTTATCTTCTGTATTTTTATATTTGTTAGATGGAAGATGGTGCCCCAAAGCATATCATCCAAATGACAGGATTTAAGATGGAAGAAAAGGAAGCTCTAGTCAAATTACTTTTAAAACTAGATTGCACTTTTATTAAGAGTGAGGTAAGAAACTTATCAAAATGTTCAAGGTATACTTGAAAAATGACTAGAATTAAGATACTGGTCTGCCTTCTTGATACTGCAAGAATAAAAAGAATGTGTTATAAAGGAAATCTTACTTTTGTAATATTTCTTGATATGAATTTTTCCCTCCAGAAATACAAAAATTGTACACATCTTATAGCCGAACGCCTATGTAAGAGTGAAAAATTTTTAGCAGCTTGTGCAGCAGGTAAGTTAACTGTCTTCCCCCAACTTTTGAAAACAATCTTCGTGTTAAAGAAAAAGTATTTTAGTCTCTGGAGAGATAGCATATTTATATATCAAACTAAATGTGTTTTTCTGATATTTTTTGAAAATATTTAGCATATTTTTTGGCTTTTCTGAGTAAAATTTTGTAACACATGAATAATATATTAAATAGGCAGAAATATTTGTCTCACCAAGGATTTAGTGTATTTTATTTAAGACAAAAAGAAAAATATATTAACGGAAAGATTGGCACAAACTGTCAAAACTTAAGCTTTTGTTAAAGTCTCAGCTGTTTTCAGTCAAGTTTTCTTTGATCTGTCATTGGATATATTCAGTGCTTTTATTCTCTCTCTGCTGCTTCTCCTCCTATTCATACTATGAAGCAATGGTTATGCTATTTTATTTTTGTAAGATATTAAATACTATAGACCCAAATTAAGACTTAGTCTTCTCCTCTATCGTTTTGTCACCATTGCCAGTTTTATAAATTTCTCTACTCTGATTGATCTGACATATCATTAGTCTACTGATTGCGAAAAAAAAAAAGTGTATGTAACTTGGGTGAATTTATTCTCTATTAATTTAACTTACAAGAAAAACACTTGCATTTATGAAAATATACATTGTACATGGTGTTCAAAGAGATCATTGATGATCAGATAAAGAAACTGTTGGCCGGCTGCGGAGACTCATGCCTGTAATCCCAGAATTTTGGGAGGCCAAGACAAAAGGATCACTTGAGTCTGGAAGTTTAAAAACAGCCTGGGCAACACAGTGAGACCTCATCTCGAAAGAAAGACAGAGAGGGAGGGAGGCAGAGAGGAAGGAAGGAAAAGGAAGAAAGGAAAGAAGGAAGGAAGAAAGAAAAAAGATAGAGGAAAAGAAAATATAAATCTAACCCAAAATAGTGAATAATGATAGTAATAATCAGGTAATACCACATTTTATTTTGGATTTTAAAGCTTTGGATTTGTGTTTAGGATTATAATTTAGAATTATATTTAAATTAAACTGTAATAATAACTAGGTTATAACTATGGAATTATATTTAGAAGTATAATTATTTGTCATGGAAAAGATTACATACAATGTTCAGTGATGTTGTAAGCCTCTCACTATCAAAATTTCACCAAATGCATAGTTCAAAGATAATGTTGGCAGTATAGCTTAAGAGTCTTATCTTGAAGACTCTTATCTTGAAAAAAGTTGACTTATTTTATATTTGATCTTTATTGAATCATTTATCAGAACCAGAATTCCTTTGTGACTGACAGCTCATTTGGTTTCTAGGAAAGTGGATACTAACTAAGGACTATATAATTCATAGTGCCAAAAATGGCAGATGGCTTGATGAAACAACTTACGAATGGGGATATAAAATTGAAAAAGATTCTGATTATTCACCACAAATGCAATCTGCACCTAAAAGATGGCGTGAAGAACTGAAACGCACTGGCGCTCCAGGAGCCTTCCACAGATGGAAAGTTGTCCTCCTTGTTAGAACTGATAAGCGAAGTGATTCTCTTATAAGGTAGGATGTGATTACATAAAAGCTAACATAATTAATGAGAAAATCATTTTGATTTGCATGAGTACTTTCTATATGTTTTTGCAATTATTAATTTAGCCCAAATGAGCCATGGTGATTTACTCCAGTCTCCTGGGTAAGCCATTATGCTCATTTAAAGTTATGTGTCTTTAATAGAGCAAAATGTACTTTACAATATTGTTTTAGATTATTCTGGATATCTCTTTTTGACTTTCCATATTATCCCTTTTGGCCAACCCAAGCAAAACAAAAAGGAAAACTAATGTAAGATTAGTTTTGAAGCACTTTTAGATTTTTGCTGTTACTACAAAAGCATCATTCTGGGTTTATGGAGTGGTGTCTTCATTATTCATACTGTTTTCACCATAATTTTATTTCATTTTGTCCTTGGTATATTTTTAAAAGTTTTTTTTATTGGGTAAACTATTCTAAGACTGCTGTTACTTTTCTTGTGGCAGGGGAATCTTGTGATCTTGCTAAATTCACTAGTTCTAGTATCTTCGTTAAAATTTTTAGTATGCAGCCATGTCTTTGGAAATAAAGACAGTTTCTCTTTCTTCACAATTTTATGCCTCATTTCTTTTTTTGGCTTATTGCAATTGCTAGTACATCTAGTAAATGCTAAACAGAAATGATTCCGCATCTTTGCCTTGTTAGCAATCATGGGGGAAAAGAAATCTTTCACCATTAAATATGACATTAAGTTTAGGTCATTTATCAGGTTTAGGATACAAAAATCATTAACAAAATATTTGCAAATAGAATTGGCAAAATATTAATGGATAATACACCATGATGTACAGCTTATCTTGAGAATACAAGTTGGGTTTAACATTTAAGAATCAATCAAATATAATTCACCATGTTAACCAAGATACTAGAACTGGTGAATTTAGCAGGATCAAAAGACGACAGATCACTGTATAAAATTTAATTGCATTCTCAAATACTACTGAAGAACAATTGGAAATTGAAATACTCATTTTTGTTTTGTTAATTTTCTCTATTGTTTGTTATTTCATTGATTTCTGTTCTCGGTTTTATTATTTCCAGCCTTCTTACTTTAGGCTTAATTTGCTTTGGTTGATTTTTGTTTGTTTTTGAGGTAAAAACTTGGATCACTGATTATGGACCTTTCTATTTTTCTCTTAATTGCCCCCCAAGCATTGCTTTATCTACATCCCACAAATTCGTAATGTGTTTGCTTTTTTATTAAGTTCAGAGTATTTTCCACTTTCTTTTCATTTCTTCTTTGACCCATTGATTATTTACAAGTTTATTTTTCCCAATTACTGATAGAATAACTTAATTTTCTAACTGTAATTTTGAATTAGTCATTACTTCTGTTAGTTCTATCAGCTTTTGCTTTATTTATATTTAAGTCCTGTTATCAGTTGCATATGTATTTTGTTAATCTTCCTGATTTTGTATTATTTTTTGTATCATCTCAAATACTTGTTATTGTATACTTTGACCAACATTTCCCATTCTCTTCCACCCCCCACAGCCTTTGGTAGCCACCATTATGCACTCTGCACCTATGTGTTCGACTTTATTAGATTCTATAAATCTAATTTATTTTAGACTTTCACACGTAAGTTAAACATAGTGTTTCTCTTTCTGCACTGGGAGTCTTCATTTAGCATAATGTACTCCAGTTCATGTTGCAAGTGATGTAATTTCTGTCTTTCTGAAGTCTATATAGTATTCTTTTGTGAATATATGTTATATTTTTCTGTTAATTGATTTACACTTTAGGTTGATTATATAACTTGACTGTCATGAATAACACTGCAGTAAAAATGGGAGTGCAGATAGCTCTTTAACATACTGGGTTCAAATCCTTTCAGTATATACCCAGATGTAGGCTTGCTGGATTATATGATAACTCTGTTTTTACTTTTTTGAGAAACATTTATGCTGTTTTCCATAATGGCTGTATTAATTTACATTCCCAACAAATAGGGAATACCAGGGCTCCCTTTTGTCCATGTCTTCACTAATAATCATCTTTTTGATAATAACCATTCTGACAGAAGTGAGAGTTAATTTTCACTTTCTTAATGATTAGTGGTATTGAGTATTTAAAAATTTATGTTTGCCATTTATCTTTTTATGAGAAGAGTCTATTGAGATCCTTTGCCCATTTTTAATCAAGTTCTCTTGCTATTGAGTTGAGTTCCTTGTATTTGGATATTAACCCTTTTTTACATATATGGCTTGAAAATATTATCTCCCATTCCACAGGTTGGCTCTTCACTCTGTTAAATGTTTCCTTTGCTGTGCAGAAGCTTTTTAGTTTAATGTAACCTCCCTTTTCTATTTTCATTTTTGTTGGCTGTGCTTTTGGAGCCAAATCCAAAAAATCATTGCCCAGAACAGTGTCCTGTAGTTTATTCCCTGTATTTTCTTCTAACAGTTTTGCAGTTTCAAGTATTGTTTACAGTTCTTCAGTGTAAATTATATTTTGTCTCATAAGAGTGTAGCTAGTCCTGCTCTCTTGGTTTTCATTTACATGGTGTATCCTTTTCCATCCCTTCATTTTCACTCTGTGTGTGTCCTTAGAGGTGAGGTTAGTCTCCTGTAGGCAGCTCATAGTTGGCTCTTGTTTCTTTTTTTCCAATCTATTCGACCACTATATGTCTTTGGGGAATTTAATACATTTATGTTTGGAGTAATTATCGGTGGGTAAGGACTTATAACTACCATTTTGTAGCTTGTTTCCTGGTTGATTTGTATACGCTGTGTTTCTTCCTATGTTGCTGTCTTCCATTGTGTTTGATGGTTTTCTGCAGTGGTTTGCTTTGATTCCCTTTTACTTACGTTTTGTATATGTGGTAGACATGTTCCTTTGTGGGTATCATGTACTTACGTAAAACATTTTATTCTTATAACAGACAATGTCAAGCTGATAACTTTGTTCATGTGTAACAACTCTGCACATTTACTCTCCCATTTTATGTTGTGATGTCAAAATTTATATTATTTTAAAATTTGTATCCCCTGATAATTGTTATGGTTGTTTTTGATAGATACGTCTATTAATCACTGCACTAGAGATACAGTTGCTTCACACACCACCATTTTAGTCCAGAGTATTCTGAATATGATTCTGCCTTACTTAGATTGTTAAGTTTTGCACTTTGGTATTTTTTATATTATTGATTAGTGGCCTTTTGATATAGTTTAAAGAATTTTCTTAATAATTCCTATCAGGCCAGACTGATAGGGATTATTAACTACTTTAGCTTTTGTTTGGGAAATTTTTAATTTCTCCCTTATTTCCAAAGAACAGTTTAGCCAGGTAAGCTGTATTGGCAGTGTTTTTTTCCTTTATCACTTTGAATATATCATAGAACTCTTTCCTGACTTGGAGTGTTTCTGCTGACAAATCTGCTGGTTCAGACTCTTACATGCGATATGTTTCTTATCTCTTGCTGCTTTCAGAATTTTTTATTTGTCTTTGATTTTTGATAATTTGATTATTATGGACCTTGGTAGACTCCTTTTTAGGTTAAATTTGATTAGAAACCACTATGCTTCTTGTCCCTGGATGTGGCCATTTTTTCCCAGATTTCAGAAGTTTTCAGCCATTATTTTCTTAAATATACCTTCTGGTCCCTTTCCTTTCTGTTCTGCTGAACTAATTTAATGCAGTTATTAGGTCTCATTTGTCATTCTTTTGGTTCGTCATTCTTTTGCTTCTCTGACTGGAAAATTTCAAATGTTGTGTCTTTGAACTCACTGATTCTTTCCTCTGTTTGAATAAGCCTACTGTTGTTGAAGCCTTCTATTGCTTTTTTCACTTTAGTGATTATATTCTTCATCTCCAGAATTAATATTTTATTTTTGTTTGTTTTTATTTCTTTGTCAGACTTTGCTTTTTTCATGTATTGTTTTCCATATTTCATTTAATTTTTTAATCTGTATAATCTTGTATTTTATTGAACTTTTTGTTTGGCTGGCTTTTTTTTTGTTGTTTTCTTGAGATGGAACCTTGCTCTGTCACCCAGGCTGGAGTGCAGTGGCACAGTCTTGACTCACTGCAACCTCCTCCTCCTGGGTTCAAGCAAATCCCCTGCCTCAGCCTTCCAAGTAGCTGGGATTACAGGCACCTGCCACTATGCCTAGCTAATTTTTTTGTATTTTTTGTGAAGATGGGGTTTTGCCATGTTGGTCAAGTTGGTCTTGAACTGCTGACCTCAAGTGATCTACCTGCCTCAACGTCCCAAAGTGTTGGTATTACAGGCATAAGCTACCATGCCGGGCCTGAACTTCTTTAAAGGAATTATTCTTTGTCTATTATTCCATAGATCTGTAGCTCTCCATTATTTTAGGGTTCATTGTTAGAGCTTTATTAATTTCTTTGGAGGTGTCCTGATTCTTTGTAATGTTTGAGTTTTTGCATTGGTCTCTTCATCTTTGGAGACAGCCACCTCTTCCAACTTTTACAGGTATTCCTTGACAGGGTTAGAATTTCACTGCTTGTGATTCTTTATGGGCTGGTAACGTCTCCAAACAGGTAGAGCTTGCTTTCTGGTACTCTAGATGACTGGGCTGCTATCTTTGCTTTGATGTTGGAGAGGGGATTATGCTGGCTGGGCTCTGCTGTTAGATGGGACCACTGGCTGAGCTCTGCAATCAGGCAGAGCTGTTCTCAGGCACTGCAATTGCCTCCAGTTGTGCCAGACTTATGGAGTATTCCCTGGCTAGATCTTACCAATATTTGAGATCTGCAGTTTAACAAGGTTATGATTTTGACCCCAAGATTAAGTAGAATTGCTGCTTAAGATAGATGTGACCTAACTGCTGTGTGCTTAGTACGAATTATAACTGCAGTTTGCCTCGCAGTTTTGGTGGGACTTTGAGGTAGGCTTTGATGCTGAGCTGAGCACACTGTTCAAAGTTCTGAGTGTGGCAGAACTAGCTGCTGCACTTCGCCTAAATATACTGTGGTTGGCATCTCCCTCCCTAAATGGAGTCTTTGGATGTATGTTAAGGCTGTACTAAATACTATTTTAACTCATACATATGGCAGAACCAGCCCCCATTCTGCTGAAATGCTGAAATCCTTTCCCTTCCTGAGCGGAATCTTGGCATTACTGTTGTGACTGCACAAAGTGCTGTTTAAATTCCCAGTTATGGCAGAACTAGCACCTGGTTTTTTATATTGGTGATGTGTGTGTCTCACTCCCTGGGTGAGGCCATGGGGTAGGCTTTGAGGCTCAGCCTGGAGGCTGCCCATCTAGGGATTTGCGCCAGGTAGAACGTCACAGTAGCTTTGCAGGTGCTATGTTGTTGACTGATACCTCTGATTTGGTGCCATTGATGGCAGGTATGTTGTGCTACCACCAAGATTTGTGCACTGGTTTTTGTGAAGTCCACCTCCTTGCTTTGTTTCCATCTGACTCCAGGTCATCTAGCTGTGTTGTTACCTCCTATCCTCCTTTTAAGGTGACACCTGAGTGGAGTTCCTGAGATACATCTCAGAATTACATAAAAGTTAAATGCCTGCCTCCAGTTCTCTTTGCTCACTGTAGTAACCATGTAGGCTGAATAGGAGAAAGTATTGGTCTTGCTGTCTCAGCAGTAGCAGAGGCAAAAGAAGTAGAAGGGGAGGCAGAAGAGGCAGACACATTGGTAGGTAACTTTTGTGGACCTCTGGTCTTCATGGGTCAACTGTATTTCCGTTTGTTCTTCCTATCCTTTTTTTCTATTATTGACCTCTGTATATATATTATAAACTTCCAAATACATTGGTAATATTTTACTTTTGCTAGTCACTTACTTTTAAGTGGATTAAAAGTAATGAAATATATCTTCAACATTTGACTTCATTTGTTCCATTTTCTGTTTCTTTGTGTAGATCTAGATTTCTTTATATAGTTTTTTAAATAGATCCAGATTTTCCTCTGGCATCACACTTTTTTTGCCTCAAGAACTCCTTTTAACAGTTCTTATAATATAAGTGTACTGGTAATGATTTATCTCATATTTTATTTGTCTGAGAGGTATTTATTTTTGGAAGATATTTTCACTGCATATAGAAATATGGGTCAACAGTTTTTCATTTTAATTGGTAATTAAAGATTGTTCCACTTTCTTCTGGCTTACATAGTTCTGATGAGAAGTCAGCTGTCATTCTTCTCTTCCCTTTGTATCATTTCATCTTCCCTGATTTTCTCCTAACCATTGGTTTTTAATAGTTTGATTATGATGTGTACTAGAGTGTGTGTGTGTGTGTGTGTGTGTGTGTAATATCGATTTATTCTTCTTGACAATCTCTGAGCTTGTATATGTGGAGTTTTTTTGGCTTTTATTAAATATGAATACTTTTCAGCCATCATCTTTTAAATATTTCATCCTTTGTGTTCTTCTGGAACTACATTGCATGCTTTTAAAACTATTTGATTCTTTTCAATAGCTATTGCATGCCCAGGTTTTTTCTTAATTTTTTTTTTTTGAATTACCATTTTTTTAAAATTTTTTTTTGCATTTTAGGTTTTGGGGTACATGAGCAGAGCATGCAAGACAGTTGCGTAGGTACACACATGGCAGTGTGCTTTGCTTTCCTTCTCCCCTTCATCCACATTTGGCATTTCTCCCCAGGCTATCCCTCCCCACCACCCCCTCCCACTGGCCCTCCCCTTTTCCCCCCAATAGACCCCAGTGTTTAATACTCCCCTTTCTGTGTCCATGTGTTCTCATTTTTCATCACCCGCCTATGAGTGAGAATATGCGGTGTTTCATTTTCTGTTCTTGTGTCAGTTTGCTGAGGATGATGTTCTCCAGATTCATCCATGTCCCTACAAATGACACAAACTCATCATTTCTGATTGCAGCATAATATTCCATGGTGTATATGTGCCACATTTTTCCAATCCAGTCTATTATCAATGGGCATTTGGGTTGATTCCAGGTCTTTGCTATTGTAAACAGTGCTGCAATGAACATTCGTGTACATGTGTCCTTATAGTAGAACGATTTATAGTCTTTTGGATATATACCTAGTAATGGGATTGCTGGGTCAAATGGAATTTCTATTTCTAAGGCCTTGAGGAATCGCCACTCTGACTTCCACAATGGTTGAACTAATTTACACTCCCACCAACAGTGTAAAAGTGTTCCTTTTTCTCCACATCCTCTCCAGCATCTGTCTCCAGATTTTTTAATGATCGCCATTCTAACTGGCGTGAGATGATATCTCAATGTGGTTTTGATTTGCATCTCTCTGATGACCAGTGACGATGAGCATTTTTTCATATGATTGTTGGCCTCATATATGTCTTCTTTTGTAACGTGTCTGTTCATATCCTTTGCCCACTTTTGAATGGGCTTGTTTGTTTTTTTCCTGTAAATCTGTTTGAGTTCTTTGTAAATTCTGGATATCAGCCCTTTGTCAGATGGGTAAACTGCAAAAATTTTTTTCCCATTCTGTTGGTTGCCGATTCACTCTAGTGTCTGTTTCTTTTGCTGTGCAGAAGCTGTGGAGTTTCATTAGATCCCATTTGTCTATTTTGGCTTTTGTTGCCAATGCTTTTGGTGTTTTGTTCATGAAGTCCTTGCCTACTCCTATGTCCTGGATAGTTTTGCCTAGATTTCCTTCTAGGGTTTTTATGATGCCAGGTCTTATGTTTAAGTCTTTAATCCATCTGGAGTTAATTTTAGTGTAAGGTGTCGGGAAGGGGTCCTGTTTCTGCTTTCTGCACATGGCTAGACAGTTTTCCCAACACCATTTGTTAAACAGGGAATCCTTTCCCCATTGCTTGTTTTTGTCAGGTTTATCAAAGATTATATAGTTATAGATATGTTGTGTTGCCTCCGATGCCTCTGTTCTGTTCCATTGGTCTATATCTCTGTTTTGGTACCAGTATCATGCTGTTTTGATTACTGTAGCCTTGTAGTTTAGTTTGAAATCCGGTAGTGTGATGCCCCCCGCTGTGTTCTTTTTGCTTAGAATTGACTTGGCTATGCGGGCTCTCTTTTGTTTCCATATGAAGTTCATGGTGGTTTTTTCCAGTTCTGTGAAGAAAGTCAATGGTAGCTTGATGGGGATAGCGTTGATTCTGTAAATTACTTTGGGCAGTATAGCCATTTTCACGATATTAATTCTTCCTAACCATGAACATGGAATGTTTCTCCATCTGTTTGTGTCCTCTCTGATTTCATTGAGCAGTGGTTTGTACTTCTCCTTGAAGAGGTCCCTTACATTCCTTGTGAGTTGTATTCCAAGGTATTTTATTCTTTTTGTAGCCATTGTGAATGGCAGTTCGTTCTTGATTTGGCTCTCTTTAAGTCTGTTATTGGTGTAGACGAATGCTTGTGATTTTTGCACATTGATTTTATATCCTGAGACTTTGCTGAAGTTGCTTATCAGTTTCAGGAGTTTTTGGGCTCAGGCGATGGGGTTTTCTAGGTATACTATCATGTCGTCTGCAAATAGAGACAATTTGGCTTCCACCTTTCCTATTTGAATACCCTTTATTTCTTTTTCTTGCCTGATTGCTCTGGCTAGAACTTCCAGTACTATATTGAATAGGAGTGGTGAGAGAGGGCATCCTTGTCTAGTGCCAGATTTCAAAGGGAATGCTTCCAGTTTTTGCCCATTCAGTATGATATTGGCTGTTGGTTTGTCATAAATAGCTTTTATTACTTTGAGATACGTTCCATCGATACCGAGTTTATTGAGGGTTTTTAGCATAAAGGGCTGTTGAATTTTGTCAAATGCCTTCTCTGCGTCAGTTGAGATAATCATGTGGTTTTTGTTTTTGGTTCTGTTTATGTGGTGAATTACATTGATAGACTTGCGTATGTTGAACCATCCTTGCATCCCCGGGATGAATCCTACTTGATCATGATGAATAAGTTTTTTGATTTGCTTTTGCAATCGGCTTGGGTTTTTTCTGAATTTTTTAAATTTTTTTTAGATAATTTTTGTATTTTAGTTAAGATAATTCTATTGACCTGTCTTAAAATTCAGTGATTCCTTTTTTAGTTGTGTTTAGTCTGCAGATGAGCTTGTCAAAGAAATTCTTCTTTAATATAATGTCTCTTATTTCTACTCTTTCCATTGAACTCTCCAGTTAACCTCATTTCTTCAAGTATGTTGTCCACTTTTTTCCTTAGTTTATTTAACACATCAGTCACAGTTATGTTAAAATTTTCTGATAATTTCAACATGTGGGTCATATTTCAGTTTATATTGTTGATTTCTTTCTCTTGACAATGATTTAGTTTTCTTCTTGCCTATTTTGTATGTTTTATATTTTTTATTACATGCCAGATATCACATGTACAAGAATTATAGAGGCTGATGTGAATAATATTTATATCCAAAAAATAGGCCTACCTCTTCTGTAAGGCAGTTAGTATGGGTTATTGAATTAATCTTGTCAGTTGTTGAGCTGGTGCTATGGTGAATGTCACCCCCACCCCCAAAACTCATCTTGAAATTTAATTGCCATTGTGATGGTATTGGGAGGTGGGGCCTTTAAGAAGGAATTAATGTCATTATCATGGGAATGGCTTGGTTATAAAAGTAAGCTTTTTCTCATATGGTCTCTCTTGCACTTCTTCTTATCTCCATGGAGTGATGTAGCAGGAAGGTCCTCATCAGATGCTCTTGGGATTCTGAAAGTCCAAGAATAAAAACTTTTCTTATAAATTGCCAAGTCTTCAGTATTCTGTTATAGCTGCAGAAAACTGACAAGACTGCTGAATTTGAGTATTGTTAATTCTTCAATGCATCATTTCAGCTTATAGCAGTGGGCTCCAGTTTCTTTGTGCTTGTTATGGGGACTGGACTGGAATGCTGGAGGGTTTCTTATCACTATTCTTGCTCTGCCCTAGCTTTCAACAGTTACTGTACTAAAGGGTCACAGAAGAGGTCTCTTCATACTCATCCTTTCTCTGTTGTTACTCAGCTTCAGGCCAGGGGTGTGGTTGGATATATTCTCAGTTTTGCTAGACAAGCTTCACCCTTAAACATTTTCTGTATTATTGGTCCCCGGGGTTGGGGCTTTCTCAGCATTTGTTTATCAGCCTTCTGTGGCAGCTAAATTCTGCCTTGTACATGTAGGCAGAGTCCTGGGCAAGAGAGTTTCCAGTCTCTCCCCCAGTATTAGATCTTTGCTGTGTATTGATACAAGATCTGGGACCTAAGTGGCATTCTTCCTGTTCCTTAAGGGAAGATGGTTTTTGCTTCTATCCCTCATTCAGAAACTGGGCATTTTTCCCAGGCTGGGCTGCAAGAGGTTTTCCTAACCCTTCCCCAAGGACAGATAAGGTTTATTTCTAGCCCTCCAAGAGAAGCAGTGCATCTTTTCCTGGGTCTGAGGGAAAAAGACTGTCTTATTCTTACCCAAATGATTTAAGGCTTTTGCTTTATATGAGAGAAGGAGAATTATATGGAGAAGTGGGCCTGGTTTTATGTCTATCTGTTAATGGCAGCCAGTCCCCACTGGCCCACTCAGTGCTGTCAAAGAGAGCTCCCTGCATTTCCTCAATCTGCCCTCAGCCTTTTTCATGAGCATTTAATGGAGTTATGTGGCAAAGAGCTTGCTAGTGAATACAAGCTTCCCTTGTGTCAGGGACTTCCAATTTTCTAGACTGTGATGCTATCTATACTTGGCCCTTAAATTTTGTAAATTTTACTTCTTACATGTTTTTATGTCAGCTATGTTGCTCTTTTGATCTGCCAAAAGTGAAATAGTTTGGGTGTCCAGTCTCTTCATAAAAGGGTTTACCACTTGTCAGAAATCAGCTTACTTGGTTGACTTATTACCTCAGTTCTCTGATGGCCTCAATAAAGGTTAAGATTTTGTAGATTATTTGAGTTTTTCTTATTGTTACGTGATAGCCACATTCTCTTATGGCTTTCTAAAGCCTAAGCAGAAGCAGAACTTCATAAAACTTTTGTGATATATGTCTCTGCTTGTGCGTATCTTCGTAGTCTAAATGTAAAATGTATTTTTTAATTTGTTTTTCTAATTTTTTAATTTTATAAAATGTATTTCTTAATATAGATCAAGGCTAGATTTTTTTAAAAGTAGTTCAAGGCAAAAATTTTTTTGAAAGCTAACTTCTTAGGAGTGTTTGCAACAGGTTTCATATTTTGTGGTCCAGAATTACTTTCTTAGGGGTATGTTACCTTTGAGGATAGCTGCTTCCTTAGACTTCTTTCATTATCCATTTGGTTTACTGACATGACTTTTCCTTAGGGAATACTTTAGTATTCTTAGTCCCTAAAAGCCTTTCCTTTATCAAGAAATGGATAGGTAAAAAGACTAAGCATGATTTTTTAAAATATCTACTCTGAACAGTTTATAATTTAAGAAATTACTGCAGTATTCTCTGTGATCCTCAATTGCCCAAAGAAATTAGTCTCTATTAGAAAATTTCATTCCTACTCCTAAGAAATAATTTAGATAATTTGACCAAATAAACTCAAATTTTCTAATACTTTTATATTATTTATATTTTTACTTAGAGTTTTGGAGGCTGGAAAAGCAAATATTATTTTACCAAAAAGTTCACCAAGTGGAATTACTCATGTGATTGCCAGTAATGCAAGAATTAAAGCTGAGAAAGAAAAGGATAATTTTAAGGCTCCATTTTATCCAATTCAGTATCTAGGGGATTTTCTTTTAGAGGTAAGTAAAAAAAATAGTAAACATTTTATTTCATTTCATGTGTTTATTTTATAAAATATCAGTATAGCAAAATATAAAAGTGTTCTAACTTTTGAAAATATATTGATAGTAATTTAAATGACACTTTTGAAAGGCAGTGGCTCTCAATTACTTAAATATGAGTACTTCTATAGATTTGAAAGAAACTTGTTAAATTTAACATTTATTTTGAGTCTCTGCTTTTGTTTTCAGTGCTTTAGTGATAAGTAGGACAAAATAGTTTTAAGTATTTTAAGTCAGAGTATAAATAAAATAGTAGAATAGATAGTATTATATAGTATTATATGAGAATTTGGGGGTTATTTTTCCTTTGAAGAAGAGAGAGCTATTTCTAAGGGTTTAGAAATATTGTCCTGTCCTATTCCCCTACGTTCTCCTCCTGACTTGGTACAAATAATGTTCCTCAAGTTGTCTGAATGGTAATCAAACCCTAGAAGAACTGTCCAGGAGATAAGCAAAGAAGAATTTTGAGCACTCAGGGTAGAAGAGAACCCTTGGTATGTCCAAAAATGACCTTCATATAGGAAAAATCATCTTCAGTGTTTCCCATTTTGTAGATACCATATCTACAGATATGTTTTATCTAATACTTTATATCAGAGATCTGGGAATTATCCTTAAAATCTTTCTTCCCTTTACTCCTCTCATCTGTCAACTACTAAGTCTTATTGATTTTATCTCAGATAATTCTGGAATCAAACTACTTCTGTCCTTCTCTACTAACATCATACTGAGTTTATAATTTTTCCTCTCCACTCTTGGAATAGGCTTCTGATTACACTTCCTGTTACTCTACCTTTTTACTCTAATTTCCTAGTTACTCTTAACTTTTCCTTTAGTATATTCTAGTTCATTCAGAAAAAGCAATCAAAATGCTCTTAAAACAGTATTGATCCTGTCACTACTCGCCTATGTAAAACCCTTCAATGGCTTCCCATTGCCCTTAGGACAAAGTCCTAAATATCTAATATGGCTTACAAGTTCTCATAGGATTCCTGTCATTCCTGTCTTTTCAATTATATCTTGCTTCACTCTTATCTATGCTTACTATGCTGTATACATGAAAACTCCTCCCAGTTTCTTAAATAAGCTAAGCAACTCCCAACTCAGTGTCTTCTCAAAAGATATTTTTTCCTCCTGAAAGGTTATTTTCCACTACTCTTTCACTCTCTGGGTCTTCCTACCTTCTGCCTATGTTTCAGGATCTGTTATGTTACTCTAGAGGGAAGTCTTCTTGTTCCCTTTACTCAGTGAGGTTCACCTATGTGTTCTCATAGCATTATTTTGCTTGGTACTCAGCACAATTACAGTTAAGTAATTTACTGATTACTTGGTTAATGTCTCTTTCCCCAGGTAGACCAAAAACTCCTTGTCATCAGGCATCACGTCTGTCTTTTCCATTGTTATATTCTGATCACCTCACAAACAACCTGGCACATGGGTTCTCATTCAATATTTGTTAATAGAGATTTTATGAAAGATGTTTGAGTCTTCCAAAAATACCTATAATGTATCATTATATAATTGCCTTTCCTTAATGAGTAGCAGCAATGTATGTTGGAAATTTGACCTTAGTTCAAAGAATGGATCTGCTTGGACTATGGATAATCTCATTGTCCTTGACAGTCATTAGTTAGGAATGAGCCTGTGAACCAATTCTGATCAATGGGTCATGAAGAAAAGTATGTAAGAGCTTCTAGGAAGTTGTTTTTATTCTAAGAAGAGAGTTACTGATGGGCTGACTCCTGCTAGATAAGAACACAGAAGAATGTAACCTGAGTTACTACTGGAAGGCATTCTTTAACCTTGAAGAGAAATAGCCTTAGAATGAAACCAGCCCTGTAGTTAGGAGAGTGTAGTGATAGAATGTGGACTCTGACCGCTACTTAAGTTGCTGAACCAACACTAAAACCTGTTTTACCACATTAGACCACATTGCTCTTCTGTGTGGTGATTCATTTCCATGTTGTTTAAGTTAGTTTGGGTTGGTTTTCTGTTATTTACAGCCAAAAGCATACTATCTGATAGACTTTTCTGAATAGTTTAAATGTAGTATTAGCTATGAATAGAATGAAAGGTGTTTTTGACTAGATTAGTAATGGTATATTAATTTTCTTTGGGAAATAATGCTTAAAGTGTAACATATACTGTGCATTGTCTACGATCTTATTTTCCAATGTTCTAACAACATTCATATCTAGCTGCTGAAATAGTGGTGGGCAGCAAGAGTATATCAACCAAAATAGCAGATAATCTCTAACTTATATTTGGTTTTAGAATACATTGCTTTATAAGTTCTGGACCAAATGGCTGGCAGTTCTTAACCAATCCAAATAAGAAAGGCATATTGTGATCACTTAAGTTAACTTTATTTCAGTATCTTGCTTTTCTTTGGTATAGATTATATTATAATCCTCATTAGATGTATTTTGAAGTGTCATCTAAAAGAGTTGCCATGTAAAATGACTGAGTTACAGTAACCATAAGGCCAGGTGTGGAGGTTCTGTAATCCCAGCACTTTAGGAGGCTGAGGCAGGAGGATCACTTGGGGCTGGGAGATTGAGACCAGCCAAGCAATGTAGCAAGACTCCATATCTCAAAAAATTTTAAAATTTGCTGGGTACGGTAGCATACATCTATAGTCCTAGCTGCTCTGAAGCTGAGGCAGGATTCCTTTAGCCAAGGATGGCAAGGCTGCAGTACGCTCAACTGATTGTGCCACTGCACGCCAGCCTCAGTAACAGAGTGAGACCTTGTCTGTTTAAAAAAAAAAAAAAGTAACATTATTGTTTTAACCCTCTTAAACTTTTTGAAAAGCTTCTGAGTATATCAGAATTCAAAATCTGTTTAGTTCAGGTTTATAGATATTTATTGAAGACTATTACTGTACTAGGCATTATGCAATGCACTAGGCATATGAAAATGAATAAGATCATATGTCACACTTTGAGAAGCTTGCTATTTAGTGATGTAGAAAGAGTGTGGACACTGTTACTTGCAATTCATATGAATTGCGGATTTGTAAAACTGTGTAAAAGGTACAGAAATACAGAGGAACAAATGACTAACACAAATAAATTATTTCGCCCAAGGAAGGTTTCATAAAAATGGGAGGCTACCTAGGAATACTAAAAACTTATCTTGACTACTTAAGAAAGAAAAATGAACTACAACAGTCTTACAGGAATATATTAGGAATAACAGAAACACTGTAGACTTTTTGAGCCAGATTAATTTGTGACACAGATTTATAATGTAGTACTGTGACCACAGTAGAGTCATTTATTGAGTGCCTTAGTTTCTCCCTTTGTGTAGAAGCTAATGTTACGTTGTTTTGGTGGTTATGAGAATTATTACAACCATTTGAGGTAATAGTGAATGGTTACTGTGGTTCAAGTACTATGTTAAACATTTTACATGCTCAATCTAATTTAAACCTCATGTTTGTGTGTAGTGTATATTATGACTCCATTTACTGATCAGAATAAATTTTGAGGAAAAAATGAGGTTAAGTAACTTGCCCAAGATCCCACAGCTGTCATTTATCAGAGCAGAAATTTAAAGCCAACCACTCAGTCAATTTTAAGGCTTCTTTCCTCAAATCTTCCTTTCCGTGATCCTTTTTGTCTCCCTAATTTGAGTATTATTAGATTCCAGTCTCTTTGCAAGTAGTTAAAAAATAATAAATGCTGTAATCGATACCTAAACGAATATCTCATTATAGGATTATGAAATACCATTTAAGCATCAGGGTATAAGTACAAGTTAAGAACCAAGTAGCACTGAGAGGACTCCCTTTCTTGATTTATCTGGCTCTTCGTCTTCTTATGCATCTGGTCTAATCAGTTCATTCAAGTTGTATGACAGATGCTTTGGCTGAATATTGGAATAAGACCTGGAGACCAGAGTATATCAATTATACCTATCCCAAGACAGGAAACTAAGCCAAATATCAGAATCGAAAGCCAACTGTCATTGCCCCAACTGTGTTGCCCTACTCCTAGATAATAGAATAAGTAGCTGATTAAGCAGGCTTTTAGTTATCCTTTAGTGCATAGCACTATACTGTGGTTTATGTATACTATAGTAGATATGTATACTGGTCTTGGACTGTCTTTCTGAGATTATAAAAGGAGACAACTACCTAACCCAGTGCCTAGTATATAAGTTGGCACTAAGATACTTATAATGAATAAAATTGAATATTTATAGTTAAATAAAATAATTGCTGTATATTTTTCATAAGAGTCACCATTAAGACAAAGTATTAGTGGCTTAGGAAAAAATATATGTGGATCATTAGTTTAGCTATATAGAAAATAGATTATTTAATTTCAAAACTTCAAATGCTAACCCTGTATCAGGTTGTAATTTTTAAATAGTTGACTTATATAGGATACTTGTGTCATATTTACAGATTCATATGTAGCATCTGAAATAGGCACATAAGTAAGTATATTGAATTAGGAAACAGTTTATTTTTTGCTTTATTGCTGTTGATAAAACAAACTTTTACGATACCACCATATTCCCTTGGTATGTTCCTTTGCATTCTCTATAATGAGAATGTATATGGGATTAATTTATCCTGTATTCTGGACATTTTTTGAGGACCTGAGCCTATGGATTTGTCCTCCCATTGCCAACCATGTGAAATTTAAAACCAGAAACTCATTTCCCTCCCCCGCTGCAAGTTGTCCTTAACAGAAATTGTTGTTGATACATTCTTTGGTCCCAGTAATAGGAAGGGAGAAAAATATTTATTTTCTTAGTTTTTAATTTCATCTTTCTGAGTTGCTGAAAAAGAAATTCAATCAGCTATTCTCAGGGATTATTCTGTGGTTTCAGAATTTCAGCCTGCTAAAAGAGTGGCCCTCATTTTAACATAGGAAGCCAAGGGCAAGTGAGTGGGGAAAAAAAGATCACATTATAGACCTTAAGACATTTTGTTTTTTTATAATTGTTCCCTAGGAAGACTGTGATTCTCCAGTCTCTTTGGGTAGAGGTAGTAAATCTCTGAATGGCCAGCCTTTTCTTTACTTTTCTTTCTTTCTTTTTCTTTCCTTATCTTTCCTTCTTTCCTTCCATCTTTCCTTCCTTCTCTCTTTCCTTCTTTCTTTATTTTTCCTTCCTTCCTTTCATGTTTCTATGGTGCTGTCTTTCTGTCTCGTCTCCCCTCCCCTCCCTCCCCCCTCCCATCCCCTCCCCCCTCCCCTCCCCTCCCCACCTCCCCCATCCCCTCCCCCCCTCCCCCTCCCCCCTCCCCGCCCCTCACCCCCTCCCCTCCCCTCACCCCCTCACCCCCTCCCCTCCCCTCCCATCCCCTCCCCTCCTTTTCTCTTTTCTCGCTCTCTTGCCCAGGCTGGAGTGCAGTGGTGAAATCTTGACTCACTGCACCCTCTGCCTCCCGGGTTCAAGCAATACTCCTGCCTTACTCTCCCAAATAGCTGGGACTACAGGTGCACACTGCCACACCCGGCTAATTTATGTATTTTTTTTGTAGAGACAGGGTTTAACCATGTGCGAGGATGGTCTTGATCTCCTGACCTTGTGATCCACCTGCCTCAGCATCCCAAAGTGCTGATTACAGGCATCAGCCACTCCAGCCAGCCTGAACAGCCTTTCATAATTACATTTTGGGAACTGTCATGAACTCACTTTTACTCCCAGATCTTTATATTGCTAAGCTTACAGAATAATATGTGTAAGTGCATATGCAAGAAATTTTAAAATAATTATTGGAAGTTGATTTCTGAATTCAGTTTTGGTTCCTTGGCAAGAGAAATTTAGTCATTTGAGATAGAGCTAGATTACGATAATTGTTGTTTATTGCTATTCAAGTAAGAGTATTGTGTAACCTTTTCCTCTCTGTGTGGGGTATACTTGCAAGTGAGAAGTCTTACCAGTAAAAAACTGAAAAATAATGCAAGAAAAAGTCTTATCTATAATTGATGATTTTTAAAATCTATATTGTAACTTTAACTTGGATAGGGACTAGATAAAATATTTTTGTTATTGGTTATTTGTAAAAATAATTGGTTGTTAGTAGATCAGCAAAGCATTGGCTTTTCTTGAGATATGCAGAAACACTTTTTTCAGGACCTTTGCTATAATGATTTTTTTCCCTGAAAGATTTTTATCCATGTTTAGTAACTTTTGATTTAAGAGGGTGCATTTACCTACTTATTTGACAAAGTATTATGTAATTAAAGTTGAATACTGTATAAAGTACATGATGTTGAAAATACACTTAGATGATTGCCTAAACCATTTTTACGTACATACAGAAAGAAATTCAGAATGATGAAGATTCTCAAACCAGTTCTGTTTGGACCAAACATAGCAATGAAGAAAAAAACAAAGATTTCAGGGACGATGCAGGATTTCTTGAAATGAAAGGTGCCTTAAGAGAGACCATGTATAGAACCCAGGTAAACTTTATAGGCTGAAAATGTACATTTCTCATGTTTCTTACAGAATTGTTTGAGAGGCAAAGTATAGTGGAAAAAAACCAGATACTGGAATCAGAAGGCTGGTGTTTGAACCATGTGTTTATAGTCTGTGGCTTGAGCATGTTAGGAAATTGTCCTATGTCTCTGTTTTGGAACTCTTCCTGAAGTAATGCTTGTATTCATATAGAAATACAGAGTTCCTTATACATAGTGTATAATTAATGGTAATTACTTAAAAACTCTGGTATGTTTAGGTAACGTGTGTTTTATAAAGCATTTTCTTACCTGAGATCACAATATGTATTTATAATTCATGTAAATTCAAGTATTTAACTGTATATAGAATAAAATTTAAAATATACAAGTGAATTCTATTTTGACTGATTTGTAAAACAATTAAACAGAAAGGACTTTGAACTTGGAGCAATGAAAAGTACCTCAAGAAAGCATATATGGTGGCCCTCAAGTACAATTTTTCAAACAGCAGTAGAAACCACAAAAAGGACGTTATAATTTCTGCTCTAGAAGAGTTGATATTCAGTTATGTTCAGTTTCATATTGTGTTTAATAAAGCAGTCTACTCGGTTAATTTATCAAATTATTCACCTGATAATTAGTCTAAACTAAAAGTTTTATGTATAAGCAGGAAAAAAATTCAAAATAATTTTTCCCATATCTGTCAAGTATTTTTGAAAAATAATTCTAGGAGTAATTTGGAACTTTTAAAATTGCACAGTTTCCTAAGAAATTGTATGTGGCAAGATTTGCCACAATATTTTCATTCTTTTTTTTTAAATTGCATTTTATGTTTTGGGGTACATGTGAAGAACATGAAAGATTGTTGCATAGGTACACACATGGCAGTGTGATTTGCTGCCTTCCTCCCCATCACCTATATCTGGCATTTCTCCCCATGCTATCTCTCCCCCAACTCCCCACTCCCCACTGTCCCTCCCGTATTTCCCACACGTTTTTAAACTTAAAATATTTTTGCATTTGTTCTGACTTTTTCAATGTATGTAGATATTTATGTGACTTATAAGACTACTTTTTGTAATTTACTATATGTGCATGCTTTAATGAGAAGCTTTTTTGAGTTGTCGTGCCTCTTGTGAAATATGCATTGTGAATCACAGTATATAGCATTTTTACATATAGAAAGAAATATAAAATTATGGAGTTATTAAAATAAATTTAGTTTTGAATAAACATGGCAGAAGAATAAAATGGAGATTTTATAAAAGAAATGGAAAATATTAAAATACATATACAGTCATGTACGTACAGTTTTGGTCAACAGTGGACCCCATATATGACAGTAGTCTCATAAGATTATAATACCATATTTTACTATGCCTTTTTATGTTTAAATACACTGATACTCAGCATTGTGTTGCAGTTGCCTACAGTATTTAGTACTGTAACATGTCATAAAGATTTGTAACCTAGGTGCAATAGGCCATACCATATAGACTAGGTGTGTAGTAGGCTGTACCATCTAGATTTGTGTAGGTAGACGCTAATGTTTGCACAGTGACAAAATCACCTAACGATGTACTTCTCAAAACATATCCCCATCATTAAGCAGTGAATGACTGTATATATGTTTTTTTAAGTTCTTTTTAGGACTCAAGATTATATATACAAATTATATATGTAAAATTCAAGTAAAGATATCTTTTTTTGGGGGGGCTGGGCGCGGTGGCTCACACCTGTAATCCCAGCACTTTGGGAGGCTGAGGAGGGTGGATCACGAGGTCAAGAGATTGAGACCCTCCTGGTCAATATGGTGAAACCCGTCTCTACTAAAAATACAAAAAATTAGCTGGGCATGGTGGCGCGTGCCTGTAATCCCAGCTACTCAGGAGGCTGAGGCAGGAGAATTGCCTGAACCCAAGAGGCGGAGGTTGCGGTGAGCCGAGATCGCGCCATTGTGCTCCAGCCTGGGTAACAAGAGCGAAACTCAGTCTCAAAAAAAAGAAAAGAAAAGAAAAAAAAAGAAATATCTTTTTTTTTAAATAGCTATTTTGATATAATGAATAAACAACATGATTTTTAATACTACTTAATCTGAATTAAGTACGTAGGTAAACTAAATTAAGCATATATGTTAATATACTATAAAGCTTTATGAACTGAAAACATTTATGTTCTGCTTGATCTTATATGATTCAGAGAGCTCTTTACTATATTTAACCTTGTATGTATATTTTACCAAACCAATGTTCCTGGATGGGTTCTTCTTTTGTGACTTCTGTTGATAGTAATGAGGCTTTATTTAATCCAAAGTCTTAACTAAATTACCTTTACAAACACACAGAAAGAAATGCAAAATCATGATGAAGATATTAATGTTGGTTCTATTTTGACTGAACATCACAAAAAAGAAAAATCCAGTGGTTCCAGTAAAGATTTGAAATTTATTAAAATGAGAAATACCTTTCGAAGACATACATATGAAAATCAGGTAAAACTTTCCAAATTAAAAATAATTTTTAAAAATATATGTGTGTTTGTAGTATAGTTTTCTGCAGCTTTAAAAAATATATAAAATGAGTTCTTATGTATCCAATATCTATATTAAGAAATAAAGCATTACCAGTTTTTTAAGACCTGTTATATTATTTTCTAATGCATTCCCTTTGTCCCTCTTACTTAGAAGTAACCTTTGTCTTAGACTTTTTGTTAATTCTTTTCTTATTTTTCATTATAGTTGTAACAGCTATGTGTGTATTCCTAACCCTATATGGTTCAGCTTTGTCTATTCGTGAACATGCTAGTTTATGTTATTTGTAGACTTTTTTGCTGGTGTATATAAAATTGTATTGTTTGACTATGCCACAATTATATCTTTATCTGTTTTACTGTTGATAAGCCTTTAGGCTTCTTTTTGTTGGTTTTTGTGTTTGATTGGTAGGTTTTTGCAATTATGAAGAATTCTGCTATGAATAGTGTGAACAATATCTTGTATACCTCTTGGTATACATGTTCAGTAATTTATCTGTCTTAGTTGGTATATTCCTAGGAAATGGAATTGCTGGGTCATAAGGACTGTGCATGTTCAACTGTACTAGGCAGTGTCCAGCTTTTTTTCAAAATATTTTATTAATGTACACCTACTCTGTCAATGGATGAAATCTTCTGTTGTTCGTACTTGTTTATTTTTTAATGTGGTATATACTTGTGCGAAAGTTGCTCGAGTTTATTTGCATTTGGTAACGTATGTCGTTGATGTTGAGATTTAATTTGGTCTAAATACATGTAGAAGGAAATTAAGAGAAAAGATGAAGATATTCAAAGGAGTTATGCTTTGAGGAGAAAACGCAAGAAAGAAAAAGAAAGCGATTGCAAAAAAGACGTTGAACATGAAGAAATTAAAAGTACCTTAAGAAGGCACATGTATTATAGAGATCAGGTAAAGCTTTGTAAGCTAAGCTATAGCTTTATTTTTAATTTTTTGGTTGTTCTTTAATCTAGATACTGTACGTTTTATGAAAAAATCTTGAGTCAGTCTGGTATAATATTCATAGTTAACTTTGGTCCACAGTAAATGTATTTCTACAAGCAAGCACAAAGAAATCTGAGTTAATAATCAAGATATTCCACGAATTTGTTCTGCCTGAATGTAATGTATAAGAAAAAGAAACTGGAAAAGACTATTTCTTAAAATGAAAAAATCTGTAAAACTACATGTGTGTATAGTTGGGTAATACTTTCTAATGTAAATTTAATTTTTTATTTTGCTCTTTCTTTTGTATAATACCGATCATTTTTAATGAGATCTTGTTTTTAAAATTGAATCCTTTGTGAGTAAATTTTCTCTAGAGTATGACTTTTTAAAAATCTAAACCATGCCATGGGCTGGATATGGGGGCTCACACCTGTAATCCCAGCACTCTGCAAGGCCAACGGGGCAGATTCCCTGAGCCATGGAGTTCGAGACCAGACTGGCAAACATGATGAAACCCCA
This sequence comes from Callithrix jacchus, assembly GCF_049354715.1. Taxonomy (NCBI): domain Eukaryota; kingdom Metazoa; phylum Chordata; class Mammalia; order Primates; family Cebidae; genus Callithrix; species Callithrix jacchus. Next base: position 116,006,193 of record NC_133503.1, on the reverse strand, counting down.
TCTCTACCAAAAATACAAAAAATTAGCTGGTGTGGTCGTGGGTGCCTGTAGCCTCAGCTCCTTGGGAGGCTGAATTGGGAGGATTACTTGAGCCTGGGAGGCAGAGTTTGCAGTGAGCCAAGATCTGCACTGCACTCCAGCCTGGGTGACAGAGTGAGACCCCATCTAATTAATTAATTAATGCTATGCCATACCATACCATACCATACCATACCAGGTTATATGTATATATTCAGAAGGATTTCAGGAAAATGATAAAGGTAAATAGGTAATGAATGTTGTTTTGTGTGACCAAGGCAACAACAACAAAGCAGTTCAAGGAAAGATTTGCACCAAGATAAAGAGAAAAGTACATATGTAAATATCAGTTAATTCTTTACAAATTGAAACATTTGGGTTTTTTGTTTTTTGTTTTTTTTTTTTTTTGAGACAGAGTCACGCTGTCACCCAGGCTGGGGTGCCATGACAATGATCTTGGCTCACTGCAACCTCTGCCTCCTGGGTCTGGGCAATTTTCCTGCCTCAGCCTCCCAAGTAGTTGGGATTTCAGGCACCTGCCACCATGCCTGGCTAATTTTTGTATTTTTAATAGAGATGGGGTTTCACCGTCTCTGCCAGGCTGGTCTTGAATTTCTGACCTTGTGATCCACCTGCCTCGGCATCCCAAAATGCTGAGATTACAGGCATGAACCACCATGCCCAGCCAAAATGTTTGCTGTTCAAGCTTTTTCTTTCATTACGTAATCTTGATAGATGATTGTGAAGATCATTGCTGTAGTTAACAAGGTATGAATGTGTTCCTCTTACATTGTCCTCTGCAATATCATCTGTGTTGACACTATCTTTAGTACATTTTCTAAAATCATTTTACTTTGCTATATGCAGAAAGAAATGAAGAATTCTATTTTTGCTGAATATACCAAAGAATCAAAAAACATGGATATCAGGACAGATGTGGATGTTGTTGAAATAAAACATGCCTTAAGGAAGCACATATATAGAGCTCAGGTAAAACTTGGCACATGAAAAATTTTGTATAATATCCTGTTCTACTGTAGTGTAATCAAAATATAATTATATACACACATACACATATGATCCACTAGTATGCTTAATATGTCATGAAATAATTTTCTTAGCTTATTGGTCTGTTATAGAGTAATGTATTTGGGCATTACTACCTTAAATAGGCTGCATTCGTGCTATTTATACCTCAATAATGTCACAATATTTATACCTTGAAGTCTTGGCCATAAAGTCTTTCCCTGAAGTGTTTCCCTCTATATTATAGTTTCAGGTTTTACCTGGAAGTCTTTAATTCATTTTGAGTTGATTTTTGTATAGGGTGAGAGATACCAGTCTAGTTTCATTCTGCTTATGGTTATCTACTTTTCTCAGCATCATTTCATTAAGACTGTCCTTTCCTCTGTGAATGTTCTTGGCACCTTGTCCAAAATTAGTTTGCTTTAAATATGTGGATTTACTTTGGGGTTCTCTGTTCTTCACTGGTCTATATGTCAGTTTTTATTACCAGTACTGTGCTGTTTGGGTTACTATAGCTTTGTGGTATACTTTGAAGTCATGTAGTGTTTTGCCTCCAGCTTTGTTCTTCTTGCCTGGCATTGCTTTGGCTATTTGGAGTCTTTTGTGGTTGTTTACACATTTTAGGATTGTTTATTCTGTTTCACAGTAGAATGTCATTGGTATTTTGATAAGGATTGCATTAAATCTGTAGATTACTTTGGGCAGTATGGTTATTTTAACCATATTAATTCTTCAAACTCATGAACGTGGAATGTCTTTCCATTTGTTTGTGTCCACTTCAATTTCTTTCATCAGTGTTTTGTAGTTTTTTTCCTTGTAGGTATCTTTCACCTCCTTGGTTAAATAGATTTCCAGGTATTTTATAATTTTTAGAGCTCTTATAAGTGGGATTGCTTTCTTGATTTATTTACACCTACCTAGTTCATTATTGGTATATAAAAAGGCTACTGATATTTGAATGATAACTTTTTATCTCATAAGTTTACTGAATTCATTTATCAGTTTTAAGTGATTTTTTATTTTTGGCAAGTCTTTATGTTTTTCTACATGCAAGATCATGTCATCTCCAGAAAGGGACAATTTTACTTCTTTTCCAATTTGGATGCCTTTTCTTTCTCTTCTTTGCCTGATTGCTCTGGTGAGGATGACTTTCAATACTGTGTTGAATAAAAGTGGTTAAGCTAGGCATTCTTTTCTAATTTCAGTTCCTACAGGAATGGCTTTCATGTTTTTCCCATTCCACATAAGGTAGCTATGGGTTTGTCATGTATGGCCTTTGTTATCTTGAAGTACTTCTGTGCCTAGTTGGTGGAGAGTTTTCATCATGAAGGGATTGTGAACAAATTTTATTAAATGCTTTTTCTGCATATATTGAAATGATCATATAGTTTTGGTCCCTTCTTTTTGTTTTTATTAATTTACTTATTTGTATATGTTGAACCATCCTGGCATCCTTGGGGTAAATACCACTTGATCATAGTGTATTGTCTTTTGGCTGTGTTCTTGGATTTAGTTTGCTGGCATTTTGTTAAAGATTTTTGCATCTGCATTTCTCAGGTATATTGCCCTGTAGTTTTCTTTTCGTGTTGTATCTTTGTCTAGTTTTGATATCAGGGTAATGGTGGCCTTGTAGAATGACTTAGGAAGAATTCCCTACCCTTCATTTTTTGAAACAGTTTGAAAAGTATTGTTGTTAGTTCTTTATATGTTTGGTTGAATTCAGCAATAAAGTCTTTTGGTCCTGGGCTCTTTTTGGTTGGGAGAGTTTTATTACTGATTAAATCTCATTACTCATTGGACCGTTCAGGTTTTCTGTTTCTCTTAAATCTCATTACTCATTGGTCTGTTCAGGTTTTCTGTTTCTCCCTGATTCAATCTTGGCAGGTTATATGTGTCCAGGAATTTATCCGTTTCCCCTAAGTTTTTTAATTTGTTAGCATATAGTTCATAATAGTCTAATGATCTGTTGTATTTCTGTTATATCAATTGTAATGTGTCCTTTTTCACTTCTGATTCTATTTATTGGGGTTTTTTCTTTTTCTTTCTTAGTCTTGCTAATGGCTTATTGATGTGGTTTACCATTTCAAAAAATTACTTTATTTGTTTCATTGATCCTTTGTGGTTTTTTAGTCTCTATTTTGTTTGGTTCTGCTTTTTATTATTTATTAATATATTATGAAATTTTATTATTGTATATAATCTTTCTAATAAATGTGTATTAATTTATAATTAATCTAATTGTATTACATTTTATTTATTTCCTTCTACTGTTTTGGTGTTTGCTTTGTTCTTATTGTTCTGGTTCCTTGAGGTACATTGTTAGGTTGGTTATTTGAAATCTTTCTACTTTTTAGATACAGGCTTTTTTTTCCCCAATAAATGTCATATTTAGCACTGGTTTTGCTATATTCTATAGGTTTTGATATGTTTTGTTTCCATTTTTATTTGTTTCGGTTTTTTTTCACCATTTTGTCACATTTATTTCTAAATAATAAAATACTGCATATTTTTATGGATTGTTAATGTTTTGATTTTTTATTACAATTTCTGATTGTTCATTGCTAGCATATAGATATATAATTTATTTTTGTACATTGCTTTGTGTCCTGAAGCCTTGAGAAACTCACTTATTAGCTTGTTTGTTTTAGATTCCAATGAGTTTTCTACATAGTCATTTCATCTGTGAATAAAGTTATTTCCTTCTTTGTGTGTGTGGGGGGTGTGGGTGGGTGTACAGAGCATGCAGGTTTGTTATGTAGGTATACACGTGCCATGGTGCTTTATTGCATCCGTCCCCCTGTCATCTACATTAGATATTTCTCTTATTGTTATCGCTCCCCAATCCTCCCACCACCTGCTATGCCTCCCCTAGCCCCCCACCCCCCAAAAGGCCTCAGCATGTGATGTTCCTCTCCCTGTGTCCATGTGTTCTCATTGTTCAACACCCATTTATGAGTGAGAACATGCAGAGTTTGGTTTTTTGTTCTTGTGTTAGTTCACTGAGAATGATGGTTTCCAGCTTTATCCGTGTCCCTGCAAAGGACATGAACTCATTCTTTTTTATGGCTGCATGGTATTCCATGGTGTATATGTGCCACATTTTGTTTATCCAGTCTATAATTGATGGGCAATTGGGTTGGTTCCAAGTGTTTGCTATTGTAAACAGTGCTGTAGTAAACACACATGTGCATGTCTTTACAAGAGAATGATTTATAATCCTTTGGATATATACCCAGTAATGGGATTGCTGGGTCAAAAGGTATTTCAATTTCTAGATCCTTGAGGAATCGCTACACTGTCTGCCACAGTTGGTTGAACCAATTTACACTCCCACCAACAGTGTAAAAGCCTTCCTGTTTCTCTACATCCTCTCTAGCATCTGTTGTCTCCTGAGTTTTTAATGATCACCACTCTTAACTGGCATGAGATGGTTATCTCACTGTGGTTTTGATTTGCATTGTCAAATGACTAGTGATGATGAGCTTTTTTTAATACGTTTGTTGGCTGCATAAACGTCTTCTTTTGTTAAGTGTCTGTTCATATTCTTCGCCCACTTTTGAATGGGCTTGTTTGTTTGTTTGTAAATTGTTTTAGTTCTTTACAGATTCTGGATATTAGCCCTTTCTCAGATGCGTAGATCACAAAAATTTTTTCCCATTCTGTTGGTTGCCGATTCACTCTAATGATTGTTTCTTTTGCTGTGCAGAAGCTGTGGAGTTTGATTAGGTCCCATTTGTCTATTTTGGCTTTTGCTGCCAATGCTTTTGGTGTTTTAGTCATGAAGTCCTTGCCTATGCCTATGTCCTGACTGGTTTTGCCTAGGTTTTTCTCTAGGGTTTTTATGGTTTTAGGTCTTATGTTTAAGTCCTTAATCCATCTGCAGTTAATTTTAGTGTAAGGTGTCAGGAAGGGGTCCAGTTTCTGCTTTCTACATATGGCTAGCCAGTTTTCCCAACACTATTAAACAGGGAATCATTTCCCCATTGCTTATTTTTATCAGGCTTTTCAAAGATCAGATGATTGTAGATATGTTGTGTTGCCTCCGAGGCCTCTGTTCTGTTCCATTGGTCTATATCTCTGTTTTTGTACCAGTACCATGCTGTTTTGATGACTCTAGCCTTGTAGTATAGTTTGAAGTCAGGTAGCGTAGTGCCTCCAGCTTTGTGCTTTTTGCTTAAAATTGACTTGGCTATATGGGCTCTCTTTTGGTTCCATATGAAGTTTAAGATAGTTTTGCCCAGTTCTGTGAAGAAGGTCATTGGTAGCTTGATGGGGATAGCGTTGAATCTATAAATTGCTTTGAGCAGTATGGCCATTTTTACAATATTGATTATTCCTAGATCATGAGCATGGAATGTTTCTCTATCTGTTTCTGTCCTCTCTTATTTCGTTGAGCAGTTGTTTGTAGTTCTCCTTGAAGAGATCCTTTACAGTCTTTGTTAGTTGTATTCCTAGGTATTTTATTCTTTTTTTAGCAATTGTAAATGGCAGTTTGTTCTTGATTTTGCTCTCTTTAAGCCTGTTATTGGTGTATAGGAAGGCTTGTAATTTCTGCACATTGATTTTGTATCCTGACACTGCTGAAGTTGCTTATCTGTTTCCGGAGATTATGGGCTGACATGATGTGGTCTTCTAAATATCCAATCATGTCATCTGCAAACAGAAACAATTTGACTTCCTCCCTTCCTCATTGAATACCCTTTATTTCTTTTTCTTGCCTGATTGCTCTGGCTAGAACTTCCAATGCTATATTGAATAGAAGTGGTAAGAGTGGGCATCCTTGTCTAGTGCCAGATTTCAAAGGGAATGCTTCCAGTTTTTGCCCATTCAGTATGATATTGCCTGTGGGTTTGCCGTACATACCTTTTATTATTTTGACATGTTCCATCAGTACCTAATTTATTGAGAGTTTTTAGCATAAAGGGCTGTTGAATTTTGTCAAAGGCCTCCTCTGCATCTATTGAGATAATCATGAGGTTTTTGTCTTTGGTTCTGTTTATGTCATGAATTACGTTTATAGACTTGTGTATGTTGAACCAGCCTTGCATCCCTGGGATGAAGCCTACTTGATTGTGATGGATAAGCTTTTTGATTTGCTGTTGCAATCGGTTCGCCAGTATTTTATTGAAGATTTTTGCATCAATTTTCATCATGGATATTGGCCTGAAGTTTTCTTTTCTTGTTGGGTCTCAGCTGTGTTTTGGTATCAGGATGATGTTGGTCTCATTAAATGATTTGGGAAGAATTCCCTCCTTTTGGATTGTTTGGAATCATTTCAGAAGGTGTGGTACCAGCTCCTCTTTGTATGTCTGGTAGAATTCGGCTGTGAACCCATCTGGACTTGGCCTTTTTTTGGTTGGTAGGCTATTAATTGCCACCTCAACTTCAGCCCTTATTATTGGTCTATTCAGGGTTTCGACTTCTTCCTGGTTTAGGCTTGGGAGGATGCAAGTGTCCAGGAATTTATCCATTTCTTCCAGGTTTACTGGTTTATGTGCATGGAGTTGTTGGTAGTAATCTCTGATGGTGGTTTGTGTTTCTATGGAATCAGTGGTGATGTCCCCGTATTGTTTTTTATTGCATCATTTGATTCTTCTCTCTTTTCTTTTTTATTAATCTGGCTATGGGTCTATTTTGTTGATCTTTTCGAAAAACCAGCTCCTGGGTTTTTGATTTTTTGAAAGGTTTTTTGTGTCTGTCTCCTTCAGTTCTGCTCTGATCTTTGTTATTTCTTGTCTTCTTCTAGCTTTTGAGTGTTCTTGATCTTACTCCTCTAGCTCTTTCAATTTTGACGATACGGTGTCAATTTTAGATCTCTCCTTGCTTCTCATGTGGGCATTTATTATTATGTATTTTCTTCTAGACACTGCTTTAAATGTGTCCCAGAGATTCTGGTATGCAGTGTCTTTGCTCTCATTGGTTTCGAAGTACATCTTTATTTCTGCCTTCATTTCATTGTTTATCCAGTCAACATTCAAGAGCCAGTTGTTCAGTTTCCAAAAGATGTGCGATTCTGAGTTCGTTTCTGAATTCTGAGTTCTATCTTGATTGCACTGTGGTCTGAGAGACTGTTTGTTATGATTTCCATTGTTTTGCATTTGCTCAGGAGTGATTTTCTTCCAATTATTTGGTCAATTTTAGAGTAGGTGTGATGTGGTGCTGAAAAGAATGTATATTCTGTAGATTTGGGATGGAGAGTTCTGTAAATGCCTATTAGGTTTGCTTGGTATAGGTCTGAATTCAAGTCCTGGATATCCTTGTTAATTTTCTGTCTCATTGATCTGTCCAATATTGACAGTGGAGTGTTAAAGTCTCCCACTATTATTGTGTGGGAGTCTAAGTCTCTCTGGAAGTCATTAAGAACTTGCTTTATGTATCTGGGTGCTCCCATATTTGGTGTGTATATATTTCGGATCATTAGCTCTTCTTGTTGCATTGATCCTTTACCATTATGTAATGTCCTTCTTTGTCTCTTTTGATTTTTGTTAGTGTAAATTCTATTTTATCAGAGACGAGAATTGCAACTCCAGCTTTTTTTTGCTCTCCATTTGCTTGGTAAATCTTCCTCCATCCCTTTATTTTGAGCCTTTGTGTATCCTTGCATGTGAGATGGGTTTTCTGGATACAGCACACCAATGGGTTTTGGCTTTTTATCCAGTTTGCCAATTCTGTGTCTTTTGATTGGGGCATTTAATCCATTTACATTTAGGGTTAATATTGTTATGTGTGAATTTCATACTGCCATTTTGATGCTAGCTGGTTGTTTTGCCTGTTAGTTGATGCAGTTTCTTCATTGTGTTGATGCTCTTTATCATTTGGTACCTTTTTGGAGTGGTCAATACTGGTTGTTCCTTTCTATGTTTAGTGCTTCTTTCAGGAGCTCTTGTAAAGCAGGCCTGGTGGTGATGAAATCTCTGAGGACTTGCTTGTTTGCAAAAGATTTTATTTTTCCTTCACTTTTGAAGCTTAGTTTGGCTGGATATGAAATTCTGGGTTGAAAGTTCTTTTCCTTAAGGATATTGAATATTGGTCCCCACTCTCTTCTGGTTTGTAGGGTTTCTGCCGAGAGATCTGCTGTGAGTCTGATGGGCTTCCCTTTGTGGGTGACTTGACCTTTCTCTCTGGCTGCCCTTAGCATTTTCTCCTTCATTTCAACCCTGGTGAATCTGACGATTATGTGCCTTGGGGTTGCTCTTCTTGAGGAGTATCTTTGTGGTGTTCTCTGTATTTCCTGGACTTTAATATTTGCCTGCCTTGCTAGGTTGAGGAAGTTTTCCTGGATAATATTCTGAAGAGTGTTTTCCAGCTTGGATTCATTCTCTCATTCACATTCAGATATACCTATCAAATGTAGATTAGGTCTTTTCATATAATCGATATTTCTTGGAGGCTTTGTTCATTTCGTTTTACTCTTTTTTCTCTAATCTTGCCTTCTTGTTTTATTTCATTGAGTTGATTGTCAACCTCTGATATCACTTCTTTTGCTTGGTCAATTTGGCTGTTGAAACTTGTGTATGCTTCACAAAGTTTTCGTGTTAAGTTTTTCAGCTGCATCAATTCATTTATGTTCCTCTCTAAGCTGTTTATTCTCATTAGCATTTCGTCAAACCTTTTTTCAAGGTTCTTAGTTTCTTTGCATTGGGTTAGAACATGTTCTTTTAGCCCAGAGAAGTTTCTTATTACCCACATTCTGAAGCCTGTTTCTGTCAATTTATCAGACTCATTCTTCATCCAGCCTTGCTCCCTTGCTGATGCGGAGCTATGATACCTTGTAGGAGGAGAGGCATTCTGGTTTCGGGTGTTTTTATCCTTTTTTTGCTGGGTTATTCCCATCTTTGTGCATTTATTTACCTGTGGTCTTTGTACTTGGTGACTTTCAGATGGGGTCTCTGAGTGGACTTCCTGTTTGTTCATGATAAAGTTATTTATTTCTGTTTCTTAGTTTTCCTTCTAACAATCAAGCCCCTCTCCTGTAGGACTACTGGAGGTCCACTCCAGACCCTGCTTGCCTGTGGCTCACCTGCAGTGGCTACAGAACAGTGAGGGTTGCTGCCAGTTTCTTTTCTGCTGCTATCTTTGTCCCAGAAGGATACCTGCCCGTTAGCAGTCTGAGCTCTCCTTTATGAGGTAACTCTTTGAATATACGGGAGTCTGGGAGCTGCTTGAGGAGACAGTCTGTCCTATATAGGAGCTTAAGTGCAGAGCTGTGAGCTCCATTATTCCATTCAGAGCTTCTGGGTAGGTACGTTTAAGTCTGCTGCAGCAGAACTCATAACCACCTTATTTTTTTTCCTGAGGGGCTCTGTCCCGGGAAGGTAAGGCTTTATTTATAAGTTTCTATCATGCTGCTGCCTTTTTTCAGGGATGTCCTGCCCAGCAAGAAGGTACCGTAGTCACAGTCTGCCAGCAGAGGCATTCCTGAGCTGCTGTGGGGTTTGCCCAGCTGCCGTGTGAATTTCCCTGCAGTCCTGTTTATCGGGGTATGGTTAGAAATGCCTCAGCAATGGCTGCCCACTACTATAATGGCAGACTCTCTCTGTAATGGTGGACTACCTCAATAATGGTGGACTGCCTCGGCAATGGCGGACTACCTTTATAGTGATGGACTGCCTTGGTAATGGTGGATGCCCCTCCCCCACAGAGCTGGACAGCCCTGGTCTCAGATGAGCTTGCTGTGAAACTCTCAATCCAAAGTGTTTCAGATTGCTGGTCTCATGGGGGTGGGACTGGCTTTGCCTGACCACTTGGCTCCCTGCCTCAGACCCCTTTTTCTTTTTTTCAGTTGAATGGGCCACTTTTTCTCCCAGATGTTACAGTCACCAGTTGAAAGGGCGCCCTAATTTATGTGACTTCTTGTGCAGAGACCTGCTACACCAGCTGAAACAGCTGCATTGGAGACTTGTGGCGCTTTTTCACCTGGGAATCTCCTGGCCTGGCTCCCTATTTCAGTCCCCTTTTTATCAGTTGAATGGGTGACTCTGTCTCCCAGGTGCTCCAGTCTGTAAGGGTTATTCATGTGAGGTTTATTGCCGAGTTTAAAATGAGGAAACTGAGGCCAGCATAAGAAAATTAAATGCCCATGTATTTAACTCCCGGATGAGGTTCTCTGGTCCCGGGGAAAGGGGCCAGAGAAGTCGTGCCTGACTCCTCTCGGGCATGGGGTTTTATAGGGAGTGAAGGTGTTCGACTGGCTGTGGAGAAACAGGATGTGGACAGGGCAAGCTGCTATTGGTAGGTAGGCGGGGTTTTCCAATGGCATGCTAGGTGCCGAGTGCAGAGTTTAGTGTTGAGTGCAGATTCTGGTGCGGAGTGCAGAAATGGGCATGTGTTGAGTCCAGATTCTGGTGTGGTGTGCAGAAGTGGGCGTGCGTTGAGTGCAGATTCTGGTGATGTAATTTTCAGGCTTGGAGAGGGATGGGCGTATCTGAGCTCCTGGCGAGGCAGCCAGCCTTACATTCCAACCCTTTTGATGATATAGGACGCCACTTCTTTCTGGCTACTTCCTGCTGAATAGGGACAGAGTTGGGGGAAGGGGTCAGTTGGCTGGTGCCTCGGTTGGGAGTCGGACATAGGGGTGAAGTAGCATCTGGTTTACAGCCACTCTGGAAATTTCTTTCATGTGTGCCTGTAAGAATATGAGGAAAAAAGGGGCTAGCATTAGTAGAAGATCCACAACAATAATGGGGGTGATAATGGGAGCTAGCCAGGTAAGCATGGGGTATTGCTACCAGCTGAGAGACAAGGCTGGTGCTCTCTGCTTCTTATAGAGGTTTTCTTGGAGGCAATAGAGAGTGTTGGCATTTTATTCCACAAGGCCTGTTTCATTGATGTAATAGCAGCACTGCTCCTGGAGAAACAGACAAGTACCTCCTTTTGCTGCCGTTAGTAGGTCTAGGGCCTGTCGGTTCTGGAGAGTTACCTGAGCCAGTGACGTGATTTGTCGCTGGAGGGAGGCTAAAGAGTCAGCTGACGCTTCAATAGCCACACGGAGCTTGTCTTCCAGTTGAGTGGCTGAAGTGACACTGTAGCCCATGGCGCCACTCCCTATTCCAGCTGCTGCTAGAGAGGACGCTAAAGAGAGGCCAAGAACTATCGGGAGGAAGACTGTTCGTTTGCTCCGGTGATTAGGGGACGGTGCGATGAGGGATAGGAACTCAGCTTGTCTGTACACTTCTAACTGTGGGACTAGTGTGACGGGCACACAGGGGAAGGGGAAGGAGGCATCAATAACTTTGGTTAGGGTTCCATTACGCCAAAAGTATCCTCCTGGAGGTGCGTAAAGTGAGGGTTTTACTTCTACCATGGTGTTGCTCTTGAGGCTGGGGCTGCTGGCTGTCCCATAGCAGAGAGATTTTGAGAATGTACTTTCAACAAGGAGATACCCATAAAGGTGGTGTCAGGCCCTGTGGGTGATTGCGACAGGTTGAACTCAGTCCGGAGGGGAACTGTGGCTAAGGGAGGTTTGTTAAGGGAGGCACGTAAAAAGCAATTAGTGAAGTTTTTGGCTTCAGTTAAGCTCAACATGTTAACACCTTGTCATACTAGCGTTAACCAATAGAAAGGTTGGGGAGCGTTGCTTGAGGGCTTGAGTTGGTTAGCCTCATTCTACAGGATGGTGTTACTTAATGAGTTAAGTCAGTCTATTTCCACCAGTACAATGCGGGTATAGGACCAAAATATTAGCCATGTACCACTGGGGTGGCTGTCTGTAAACCTGGTGTATATTCTACCTGCAGTACCCTTTTCCCAGTGGGCATCCCAGGGATCGTGGATGATAGGGGACATTTTACCTTGGTTGTTGAGGAAAAGCATTTTACTTGCTGGGGAGACATCTGTTCTGAAGGTTCTGTGTATAACACAAGAAGCATACAGGCATCCACCATAGGTATCGTTCCACAAATGACAGGAGTCTTTGGGTTTGATCATATAGAAAGCATAGGCCAAAGTTGTTCTAGGAGTTTTTGATAGTATTGGCCTTGGATTTTGGGAATTCAAATTTTATGGTTGATTGGCAGCCTGTGGGCTGGCAGTCTGCGGGCAAGTTATTAGGTTTTAGTGGTGGGGTCTTCCTTCCAGGACTCCTGAAGGTAGAACCGCCAGACGTAGTAGGGGTTGACCTTAAGAGGGGAAACTAAAAGGATTGTTAGGAGAAGAATTTGAAGGGTTTGGGGGCGACAGGTAGAGGTCGCAGGTGAGGTGGAGGCAAGTGAGGCCCCAGGGTTTGGACTTCCACTGATCATTTTGTGGGGCCAGCTTGAGGCGGGACACATGATACCACGGAATGTGACCCAGGAGCTTGGCGGCCATGAGGGTGGTTAGGATAACAATGTGGGGTCTCGACTACCTGGGTTGCAAGGATCCTGATTTGAGTTCTTAGAGGAGAACGCTGTCACCTGGTTGGAGAGGCGTTGCTGGGTGGGAGTCCTGTGGTCCTGGAACAACTGGGAGGGTGTGGTCTCCATGCTCCCTGAGTAAGTGACGGAGGAGAGAGAGATAGGGGAGGTAGGAGTCTAGGGCAGGTGGCTGTACCGGGAGATTATGGGAGACCAGGAAGAGCTGGCTGTACAGCAATTCAAAGGGGCTGAGGCCCGTAGGCCCCCATGGGGTGGCCTGGACCCGGGCTAGAGCAAGAGGCAGGAGTGTGGGCCAGGAGAGTTTTACCTCGATGGTCGGTCGGTTTTTGAGATGAGAAACTGAGAATGTGAGGGAAAGTGGGTAGGGTTTTTGAGAAGTATTTTATCCCATACCAAGGGATTAACTTCATTAGGAGGGATAGGGAATTGAGGCGAGGGGTCAAGACAGGGCGTGGTACCAGTTAGGAGTAGCAACAGGAGGTGGATGGAGGATGGGCTTGAATGTGGGGGGGCCAGTGAGTTGGAGGGTGGCCCCTACAGTCTGGAGAATATCTCATTCTAAAAGGGGGACTGGGCATGAGGGTATGATTAGAAAGGAGCGGGAGAAGGGTGTCCCTCAAGGACACAGGCTAAGGGATGAGTTTGATTAGGACAGGAGGGCTTTCCATCAATCCCCATGACTGAAACCTGCAAGGTATGCTAGGGCCTGAGTAGGAAGGCAGTACAGAATAGGTAGCCCCCGTATCCATTAAAAAGGAAATGGACTTACCTGCTACCTGCAGCATTACCCTGGGCTCAGCAAGGGTATTGGGGGTCCTCGAGTCCGGGCTGCATCAGTCATCCAGAAGGCCGAGAAGTTCAAGTGAAGGGACTGCTTCCTGCGGACCAGCCTGCCCTCCACGTAGAGATGTGGGGAGTGAGCCTGCAGCCCGGGACGGGTAGTCAACCTTCCATCGTCCAGTCTGTTTGCAGCTTGGGCAGGTTTCAGGAGGTGGATGAGGCCAGGGGCACTGCCTTGCCCAGTGTTCCTCCTGGCCACATTTGAAACAGGGCCCAGGCGGGGCCTTTGAAGAATTTTGGGAGGGTTTCGATGCACCCCCTCCACCGGATGTTTGCTGGGCTGCCGACATCAGAGCTGCTATAAGAGCTCAGGTTTGGAGGTTTACCTTTTGTTGTAAATGGGCCTGGTGGGTGGCCTCAGCCTTTTCCTCTCGACCATTGAAAACTTTAAATGCCATGTTCACCAGGTCCCATATGGGAGTTGGGGGCCCCCTCTCAGCTTTTATAAGTTTCCTCCTTATATCAGCTGCCGACTGGGAGATGAAGTGGGTGGCTAGGACTGTAGCCCCTGCTAAGGAGGCCGGATCCAGCCAGGTATAGAGGATCATAGCATTAGTTAATCTGACTAGGAAGGCAGCTGGGTTTTCATCAGGACCCTGAGTTTTTTCCCTTAACTTGTCATAATTAACTACCTTTTGAGCTGCGCTTTGCATGCCTACTAGGAGGCACTGCAGCATTTGGTCTTGGCGGCAATGGCCATCTTGACCAGTTTGATAGTCCCAATTAGGGTCGGCCTTGGGAACTGCTGCTGCACCTACTGGCATTTAATTGTTTGTGAGATGTACCTGATCAGCGTGTGCTTGGGCCACTGTAAGAATGCGGTCACTCTCATCTGGAGTAAGAGTGAAGGACAGGATCACATAGGTATCATGCCAGGTGAGGTTGTACACCTGGGTGAGGTAACGAAATTCTTTGATATAAGCAGTAGGATTGGTAGAGAATGACCCTAGGCATTTTTCAATGGCTGATAGATCAGAGAGAGAGAAGGGAACGTGTACTTGGACAATGCCTTCTGCTCCGGCTACCTCACGCGAAGGGCAGAGGAGTGGGGGGTCGTGAGAGCGGGTGTGAGCACTGATGGGGAAGTCATATTAGGGCTTTGGGGAGGAGAAGGAGAAGAGGGAGGAGGGAGTTGAGGCCTCACATAAAGAGAGGGTTGGTAAAGCGGGTGGGGCAGGACTAGTCTTCTGGGTTTTTAGAGAGTGCGCAGCTGGGCGGGGCTGAGGGCAAAGGTGGGGCAGGAGCGAAGGTACTAGAAAGCCTGTACGTAGGGGACCTCTGACCATTTACTCTTCTTTTGGGAAAAGTTGTCTAAGTCTATCAGGACGTTGAAGTCGAGTGTCCCCTCTGGAGGCCACTTAGACTGGTTGTACAGAGGGTATTGTGGCCAGGACATGGTAGAGAGGAAAAGCAGCCATTTCTTTTTAATGGAAAGACCCAATTTGGATAGATTTTGAACTAGGCATCCTAATGGCAATTTAGGGTCTGGGCAGGGCTTCTGATTGCCCATGGTTCACTTTCTTGTGGGGTAGTTAGGGGTAAGAAAGGAATATGGAAAGATATTATACCCAACACGGGCAGAAGTACTCCTTTCCCAGAGTGGGTGGCTGAGAGAATTTACAGGCTGCAATGATTATGACAAGAAAGAAAATAAAAAGAGACAGGTCTAGGGCTATCTGAGACAGAACCACATATATGATTGATGGACAAAGGGTGGGTGCCCCCCAGATGGGAGACCAGTCTGATGCCTTCCCAGCCACATCCCCAAAGGGATATTTCAGGGCGTCTTGACTAAGGTGTACCCGTATAACCCCCTGGCCTGGTCACCTCAGAACTTTCAGTCCTGAGGTGAATCACCGTTATGCCTTATGAGGTCCCCATGGAACCGCGGGTTGAGGCCCACACAAGCTCCAGAGCTGTTAGGCCGTGGGACTACACATAAACTCACTCACTCACTCACTCACTCACTCTCTCGCAATTAGGAAGAGAAACCAAAAGTACAGTTACTTAATTAAAGGGAGTTTATATGCCACCAGACTGATTTGAGATAGACGTTTTAATACCGTAAACCAGGGATTTGGTCCTGCTGTTAGGCGGGGCCTAGGTCTGCAAATGGGGCTTCTGAGTACCTAAACCTCGGCCCCTGCTGCGGAGATGTTCAGAAGGCGTCCTGGATTGCACTACCGAACACTGGAGAGGGTTCAGGAAGATGGGGACGTCTCCCTCAAATTCCTGACCCCCAGAAACCCCTCATGGGGAGAAGACAAGCTTGTAGGGACGTCTTCTCTATGCTCAGGTCCTCGAGATGAGGCCGGGGCCCCAGGCCCATGGCGAGAAATGAGGAGTCCCTCACGCGGCTGCGATTATGAGCAGGGAGTCCACAAGGTACGCAGTGGGAGAGGCTGTGGGCAACAGAAGTCTTACCTTGTGATGGAGCAGTTCCCTGGTCCAGCTTCGGGTGGAGGAGTCAGTTTCCCCCAGGAGGAGTCTTACAACTCCTCCCGGGTTTCGGCACCAATTGTAAGGGTTATTATTGTGAGTTTTATTGCTGAGTTTAAAATGAGGAAACTTAGGCCAGCATAAGAAAATTAAATGCCAATTTATTTAACTCCCGGACGAGGTTCCATGTTCCTGGGGGAAGGGGCCAGAGAAGTCGCGCCTGACTCTTCTCAGGCGTGGGGTTTTATAGGGAGTGAAGGCGTTTGATTGGCTGTAGAGAAATAGGACGTGGATGGGGCAAGCTGCTATTGGTAGGTAGGCGGGGTTTTGCAACAGCCGGCTAGTTGCCGAGTGCAGAGTTTAGTGTTGAGTGCAGATTCTGGTGCGGAGTGCAGAAGTGGGCATGTGTTGAGTGCAGATTCTGCTGCAGAGTGCAGAAGTGTGCGTGCGTTTAGTGCAGATTCTGGTGACATAATTTTCAGGCATGGAGAGGGATGGGCGTGTCCGAGCTCCCGGCAAGGCAACCAGCCTTACACAGTCGCTAGCTGAAACAGCGCCTGGACTTGTGTGAGTTTTTGTGTGGAGACCCACTGGGCCTGCCAAAATAGCTGCACTGGAGACCCATGGCACTCCTCTGCCTGGGAATCTTCCTTGTCTGTGGGCAATAAAAATTCATCTGGAAATGCGGTGACCACTCACCCTTTACATTCTCACTGGAAGCTGCCATCCAGAGCTGCTCCTACTAGGCCATCTTCTGATTCTACTCTCTTTTCTATTAGTCTGGCTAGTGGTCTATCTGTTTTGTTGATCTTTTTTAAAAAACCAGGTACTAGATTTATTGATTTTTCTGAAGGGTTTCTTGTGTCTCTGTCTCCTTCAGTACTGCTCTGATCTTAGTTATTTCTTGTCTTCTGCTAGCTTTTGAATTTGTTTGATCTTGCTCCTCTAGTTCTTTTAATCATTCCATTAGGGTGTCGATTTTAAATTTTCGACACACCTTTCCTTGCTTCTCTTGTGGGCATTTAGTGTATAAATTTCACTCTAGACACTGCTTTAAATGTGTCCCAGATATTCTGGTACATTGTGTCTTTGTTCTTACTGGTTTCAAAGAATGTCTTTATTTCTGCTTTCATTTCATTATTTAGCCTAGAGTCATTCAGGAGCACGTTGATCTGTTTCCATTTAATTGTGTGGTTTTGAGTGAGTTTCTTAATCCTGAGTTTTAATTTGATTGCACTGTGATCTAAGAGACTATTATGATTTTTATTCTTTTGCATTTGCTGAGGAGTGAGTTACTTTCATTTATGTGATCAGTTTTAGAATAAGTGCCATGTGGTGCTGAGGATAATGTATATTCTGTAGATTTGGGGTGGAGAATTTTGTAGATGTTTATTAGGTCCACTTGGTCCAGATCTGAGTTCAATCCTGGATATCCTTGTTAATTTTCTGTCTTGTTGATCTATCTAATATTGACAGTGGGGTGTTAAAGTCTCCCACTATTGTTCTGTGGGAGTCGAAATCTCTTTTTAGGACATTAAAAACTTGCTTTATGTATCTGGTTGCTCCTGTATTGGGTGTATATATATTTAGGATAGTTAGCTCTTGGTACATTAATCTCTTTACCATATGTAATGCCCATCTTTGTCTCTGTCAATCCTATTTTTGGTTTAAAGTTTGTTTTATCAGTGACTAGATTTGCAACCACTGTTGTTTGGTTTTTTTTTTTTCTCTTCATTTGCTTGGTTAAATCTTCCTCCATCCCTTTATTTTGAGCCTATGAATGTCTTTGCACATCAGATGGGTCTCTGAATACAGCACACAGAAGATTCTTGACTCTATCCAATTTGCCAGTCCGTGTCTTTTGATTGGGGCATTTAACCCATTTACATTTAAGGTTAATATTATTATGTGTGAATTTAATCTTGCCATTTTGATGCTAGCTGGTTGTTTTTCTTGTTAGTTGATGCAGTTTCTTCATAGTGTTGATGGTCTTTACAATTCGTTACATTTTTGCAATGGCTAGAACTGGTTGTTCCTTTCCATGTTTAGGGCTTCCTTCAGGAACTCTTGTAAGGCAGGCCTGGTGCTGACAAAATCTCTCAGCAGTTACTTGTCTGTAAAGGATTTTATTTCTCCTTCACTTATGAAGCTTAGTTTGGCTGGATTTGAAATTCTAGTTGAAAAAATTTTTTAAGGATGTTGTATATTGACCCCCACTCTATTCTGACTTACAGGGTTCCTGTGGAGAGATCCACTGTGAATCTGATGGGCTTTCCTTTGAGTCTGACGACCTTTCTCTCTGGCTCCCCTTAGCAGTTTTTCCTTCATTTCAACCCTGGTGAATCTGGAAATTATGTGCCTTGGGGTTGCACTTCTCTAGGAATATCTTTGTGGTCTTCTCTGTATTTCCTGAATTTAAATGTGGGCCTGCCTTGCTACATTGGGGAAGCTCGCCTGAATAATATCCTGAAGAGTATTTTCCAACTTGGTGTCATTCTCCCCTTCACTTTCAGGTACACCAATCAAATGTAGATTTAGTCTTTTTGCCTAATCCCATATTTCTTGGAGGCATTGTTCTTTTCACTCTCTTTTCTTTAATCTTGACTTCTTGCTTCATTTCATTGAGTTTGTTTTCAAGCTCTAATATCCTTTCTTCTGCTTGATTGGTTTGGCTATTGAAACTTGTGTATGCTTCATGAAGTTCTTGTGCTGTGTTTTTCAGCTCCATCAAGTCACTTATGTTCTTCTCTACACTGGTTATTCTAGTTAGTATTTCATCTAACGTTTTTTCAAGGTTCTTAGTTTCCTTGCACTGGGTTAGAACATGCTCCTTTAGCTCAGAGAAGTTTGTATTGCCCTGCTTCTGTCAATTCATCAAACTCATTCTCCATCCAGTTTTGTTCTCTTGCTGGTGAGGAGTTGGGATCCCTTGGAAGAGAAGAGGCATTCTGGTTTTTGGTGATTTCAGCCTTTTTGCGCTGGGTTCTTCTCATCTTCGTGGATTTGTTTACCTTTGCTCTTTGAAGTTGGTGACTTTTGGATGTGGTCTCTGAGTGGATGTGGTACTTTCTGTTGATGTTAAAGCTATTTCTTTCTGTTTTTTTAGTTTTCCTTCTAACAGGTCCTTCTGCTGCAGGTCTGCTGAGGTTTGCTGGCAGTCCACTCCAGACCCTGCTTGCCTGGGAATCACCTATAGGGGCTGCAGAACAGCAGAGATTGCTGCCTGTTCCTTCTTCTGGTAGCTTCTTCCCAGAAGGGTACCCACCAGATGTCAGCCAGAGCTCTCCTGTAAGAGGTGTCTCCCAGTCAGGATAAACGTGGATCAAGGATCCACTTGAGGATGCAGTTTGTCCCTTATCAGAGCTCAAGTGCTGTGCTGGGAGATCTGTTTTTCCCTTCAGAGCTGCCAATGAGGGACATTTAAGTCTGCTGAAGCAGAGCCCACAACTGCCCCTTTTACCAGGTGGTCTTTCCCTGGAAGATAGGGGCTTTATTTATAAGTCCCTGATAGGCTGCTGCCTTTTTTTCAGAGATGCCCTGCCTAGCAAGGAGGGAGTCTAGTCACTGTCTGCCCGCCAAAGCCTTGCTGAGCTTCCATGGGCTCCACCTAGTTGCTGTTAAACTTCCAGGCGACTTTGTTAACACAGGCGAGATTAAAACTGCCTACCTGAGCCTTGGCAATGGCAGACACCCCCACCCCCATCTAGCTCAGACTGCTGTGCTGGCTGTGAGAATTTCAAGTCAGTGGATCATAGCTTGCTGGTCTTCGTCAGGGTGGGACCCACCAAACCAGATCATTTGACTCCCTGGCGTCGACCCCCTTTTTTCAGGGGAGTGAGTGGTTCTGTCTCACAGGCATTCCAGGCGCCACTGGGGTATGAGGAAAAAACAAAACATCTGCAGCTAAAACGGCCACCCAGTTTTGTGCTAGAAACCCAGGGCACTGGTGTTGTAGGCACCAGAGGGAATCTCCTGGTCTGCAGGTTGTGAAGACTAGGAAAAGCACAGTATCTGAGCCAGAGTGCCGGAGTGTCTAGAAAGTCCCTAATGGCTTCCATTGGCTAGGAGAGGGAGTTCTCTGGCCCCTTGCACTTCCCAGGTGAGGCAACACCCCACCCTGCTTTGGCTTGCCCTCCTTGAGCTACACCCACTGTCTAACCAGTCCCAATGAGATGAACCTGGTACCTCAGTTGGAAATGTGAAGATCCCTCACCTTCAGGCTCACTCTCACTGGGAACTGCAGACTGGAGCTGTTCCTATTGAGCCATCTTAGTGGAAGTGCGCCAATTTTTATTTGTTATAAGAAATGTTTTATTTCCTTCTCAATTATGTCATTGACCCAATGGTCGTTTAGGAGCATGTTAATTTATTTACATGTATTTGTACAGTTTCCAAAGTTTCTTTTATTGATATTTAGTTTTATTTCATTGTTTGAGTAGTGACTTCAGATCTTTTCAAATTTGTTGAGACTTGTTCTGTGGCCTAATGTCTACCTTGAATTATGTCCCATATACTGATGAGAAGAATTTGTATTCTGCAGCTATTAGATAAAATATTTTCTAACTGTCTGTTAGGTTCATTGATTCTAAAGTACAGTTTAAATCCAATGTTTGTTTTTGATTTTCTGTTTTGATAATGTGTCCAATGCTTAGAATGGGGTATTAATGTCCCAACTATTAGTGTATTGAGTCTCTGTCTCTCTTTAGATCCAATTATATTTTCCTTATATAACTGGGTGCTCCAAGTTGGGTAGATAGGTGTTTAGAATTGTTATATCCTTTTGTGGAATTGATCTTTTTATCAGTATTTAATAGCCCCTTTTTTTTTTAATTTACAGTTTTTAACTCAAAAGTGTTTTTTTCTGATGTAGGTATAGCTACTGTTGCCCACTTTGGTTTTCATTCTTATGGAGTATCTTTTTCCATTCTTCTTCAGTTTCAGTCTCTATGTGTTTAGCAGGTGGAGAGAGTTTTTTATACGTAACACACTGCTTTTTTTATATGTGTAGCCAGTCTGTATCTTTTAAGTGGAGAATTTAATCCATCTACATTAAAGGTTGTTATTATGGATGAAGACTTACTCCTGTCATTTTGTTAGTTGTATGTCTTTTATTCGTTTCTTTTTTGTTTATCATTACACTTGGGTGGGTTTTTCTGTTTGTTTTGTTTTTTTGTATTGGTAACATTTGGCTCTTTTCTCATTTGTATATTTGCTCTACAGTGAATTTTATACTTTCTTGTGTTTCGGTGATGGTGGATATCATTCTTTTGCTTCTAGTTGTAGGACTTGTATAAACATTTCTAGTGAGGTCTGTTGGTAATAAATTGTCTCAGTTTTTGCTTGTCCAGGAAAGACTATTTCTCTATTATTTTTGAAGGATAGCTTTTTTGGGTATAGTCTTCTTGCCTGTTGAATTGGGTTTTGTTGTTGTTGTTTTCCTTTGAACACTATGAATATGTCATCTTATTCTTTCCTGGCTTATAAGATTTCTTCTGAGAAATCTGTTGTCACCCTAATTGGGATTTCCTTATATATGGCTTTATGCTTTTTCTCTTGATGTTTTTGGAAGTCTTTCTTTGTCTTTGACTTTTGATAAGTTGAGTATAATGTGCCTTGGAGACCTTTGAGGATTGAGTTTATTTGGAAATAGCTCTTACAAGACTTGGGGAAGTTTTCAGCTATTGTTTTTAAAATAGATTTTTCTATGTGTTTGCCCATCTCTTCTCCATCTGGAACTCTCAAAATTTGAAATATCTCATCACTTTATGGCTTCCCATATGTCATTTAGGCTTTTTTTTTCTTTTTGTCTGTATTTCAGAATACCTGTCTTCAAGTTTAGAAATAGTTTCTTCTGCTTGATCTAGTCTATTGCTGAAGCTCTCTGTTATTTTTTTATTTTATTCATTGAATTCTTAAGTTTCAGGATTTCTATTTGGTTCTTTTCTATGTTATCTTTTTGTTGAATTTCTCATTGAGATCATGAATTATTTTCCTGCTTATATTGTATTGTTCATTTATGTTTTTTGTATCTCACCAAATTTTTTTATATTATCTTTTTTTTCCAGGAATTTTATTGGTTTTCTTTTTGTTGTAATCTGTTGCTGGAGAATTATTGTATTCCTTTACAGGTGCCATGTTTTCTTGCTTTTTCACCTTTCTTGTGTAGTTACAGTCACTTCAAATTTTGTGGATTGGCTTTCATAGGGAAAGACATTTTTCTATAGTTGTATCTGTAGTGTTGCTTGGATAGAGTGTTAGTTTTGCCAGATGTGGACACATTAGTGTAGTATCCATATGATTTCTTCATCTGTAGTCATCCATGGTGTTATCTTTGAGTTTGTCAGTGGCTTAGGCTGCATTTGTTAGTGTAGGCTATAATGAAGCATTGCTGGGGATGTGGACACAGGCAGGTCATCGTTGGGCAGCAGTGGTGGTTGCAGCAGGCTGTGCATGCTGGTTCTTGGGTCCCTGGGCAATATACTTGGACACTAGTCATAGCAGGTCTGGGTAGGCCAATCCCTGTGCCTCCTGATGGCTTGCTTGGGTGCCAGCAGTGACAGCAATGGGGTGGGTGGGTCCTCAGGTTTCTGGTTAGTGTGTATGACATTGGTGATGGCTGTAGTGGTTGCAGGCCAATCCTCAGGTCCGCAAGCAGCAAACATGGGTGCCAGCAGTAGTGGCAATAGGCTGAGCAGGCCTGGTAGCACATGTGGGTGGTTACCAGCAGCAGCAGCTTGACATGCTCATCCTTTGATCCCCCTAGTTGTGTGCATAGGCGCTCCTGGTGCAATGAGTCAATCCACAGGTTCTCAGATGATGTGCTGGGCCCCAACAACAGTGGCAGTTGGCAGAGTGGGCTCTTGTAGGCCCCTAGATGGTGTATTTGGGCACCTGGTTGGTGATCAGGTATGTTGATCCTGATGTAACTGCATGACAAGTGCAGATGGCATTGCCAGAAGCTACATGTGGGGCAAACGTGTTCTTAGGCACCTGACAATAGGTGTGGGTACCAGCTGTGGTGGGTGAACCAGGTCTGTTCACAGGCCTCATGACAACAGGTTCAGGGGGCTGTTGCATTGGGCCAGGTAGACCTGTTATCTGACCTCTTGTTGGTGTGCTGTCCAACAAGGAGTGTTGGACAGGGATGGGTTGATACCCATGCCCCCTGGTAGTGCACTTGGGCTCTGGTGCTGGTGCCAGTATTCAGAGTGTGGTAGGCCTCTCCTTGGGCCCCCTGATAGTTCCTGCAGGCTCTGGCCTCAGCAGACAAGGCAGTATGATCCCCACGTCTTTGTATTATGCATTTACACAGTGGTGGTGGGTGGGGTAGGCCTGTCTTCAGGTTTCCAAATGGCCCTTGTGGGCACCAGTGGCAGGCAGAGTGGATCTATCTTTAAGCCCTGGGACAACCCACAGTGGGCCAGTTCTCAGGCCTCCCGAAGCCACATGCAAGTGCATGATGACACTGCTGCTGGGCAGGGTTCCAAACACACAGAAACCCTGTACCAGCGACCCCAGGCAGGTGGTTCTCAGGATCTGAGGAGCTCCTGCTTTGGCTCCTTTTGTCCCCAGGGCAGCACTGCACCTCCTACTCAGGATATAGGACACTGTGTAGGTGAGAGTGCTGGTGACCTAGTTGCATTGTTGACTCCAGCAGAACTCATGAAACTGCAGCCCTCCTGGTGGACAGGGACATCAGTGGGGCTTCTGGCTTGTGGATATGCAGGAACTGTTGTACCCCAGAGCAGGATGTATTCTGGTACTGTCTGGGCTTTCAAAATGGCACCATGCTGCAGCCTCTTGGGTGCCAGCAGATTTTGTGGGACTTAGCGAGTACTCTGTCTTTGGAATAATGCCAGTGAGTGGGCTCCAGGGAACTTTCTAAACTAGTCTCTGGGCCTGTGAGGACAAGGGGCTCTCCTGTGTCTAGGATTGAAGGAATTCACACTGGGAATGTGGACCGGTGTAGATCTCTCTTTTTCCCATTAGTAGTGGGTAGTTTCTCCTGGCTCCCAGCCAGTTTTTTATGAGCCAGCTGCTTTGCTTCTCTGTCTTTGCTTGCCTCAGAGATTCCCTGTCACTTAAATTGTAATGTTTTTCTCTCAGACACCCTATTCAATGAGTGATTATCTGTTCACTGTTTAAGCCCTTTGTGGAAGAGGTGAGTGCCAAACATCTCTTGAGTGTCAGCCATCTTGAAGACCCCTTCTTCTAGGGAATTATCTTTTTTTGTTTTGGTTTGGTTTTCTTGAGACAGGGTCTTGCTCTGTTGCCCAGGCTGGAGTGCAGTAGTGCCATCTCAGCTCACTGCAACCTCTGTTTCCAGGTTCAAGCAATTCTCCTGCCTCAGCCTCCAGAGTAGCTGGGATTACAGGCACCTGCCGCCACACCTGGTTAATATTTGTATATTTAATAGAGATGAGGTTTTGCCATGTTGGCCAGGCTGGTCTCAAACTCCTGACCTCAGGTGATCTGCCCACCTCGGCATCCCAAAGTGATGGGATTACAGGCATGAGCCACCACTCTCAGCCTCAGTGTATTATCTCTTTGTTTATATTGGTTGCAGATATTTTTCCAGGATAATATTTTAACTGTGCAATTATAGGTGTTTTGAAACAATAAGGTAGATTTTACATATGGTTGTATAGCAAACATAAATGATGTTTTTTTTCTCCTGTGTACCCTTGTGCAAAATGCTCTCCCCATTTATATTTCTAATAATTATGGACCTCTTCAGATCTTCAGAGTGAATATGACTTTATTATTGTAATTTAGAAGGAGAAAACAGAGAAATGTTCATAGTTGTGAGAGTGCCATTACCCTAAAATAATAAAAGTTGCTGTTTTGAGTAAATATGAGCATCATATTAATTATAGGTATTAATGTCTTCCTTGATCTGTTTTATAAGTTTTTCCAAGGCTTTGGGAAGCTAAAATGTATTTTTCAATCTTAAAATGTTGTTTTAATTATATGTTTGCTCTTTTGTAGGCTTTTAGACACAACTGCATTAGAATAGATAAACAACTGGTGTACAATATAGAGGTAAGGAGCCTGCAGTAGCATTGATGATGTAGGGGGCAAGAAGAAGCATGGTGTTTTGTTATTATTAGTGATTTTTTTGATGAAAAGTAATGTATGCACAACAAAGCTGTCTATCACATATGAAATATAGTTTCTCTAATCAGAAATGATACAAATATTCTGTCAAAACTTCAAAAAAATTTCCATATATTAGTAAAAGATGATCACAAATGTTAAAAACACACCTTGTGCTTATGACATGTGAAGTATATATCCCTGTTCTCATGTTTCCTAACTTTCATAATGACTACTTTTAGATTAAAAATTTTTGGTATGATATTTACAAAAGTGTATTTATTTTATATTGTTATTTAAATAAAATGATACCTTTATTTTACATACTTTCATTTCAGAACAAAATAAACCCACAACACATATATCCAGTCCATTGTTAATTTAGGGAGAGAATGGGGCTTGAGGCCCTTGTTTCCTTATTTATTCTTCTAAACTTGTTTTTTTTTTTAATTATTCCAGGTAGTCTTTTAGAATATTTTTGATTCAAATTATTCAAAGTAGTTACTTGCATTATTAAGAATGGTTTGACCAAGGGGAATGTATTTTCTGAAGCTCTTAGAGTGATATAAATGCACATCCTCAGAGTGATTTTATGATTCTCCCAATCAGTTTTCACTTTTTACAAATACTGCTTGTGATTGGTGTTGTATCATTTTAAGATATTTTAATAGACAGAGTTCATTTTTAAGTTTAAAAGAAAACCAAAAAATAATTTTCACCTAAAAATCTGTGTAGTTGTAACTCTGAGTTATCTTTTTTAGCAACCAAACTCTACAAATTCTTATTAAAGGTTTTCTTTTAGAGTTAGTATTTTCCGTTACTACTGAAAGCAACAGAAAATAATATAAAAACTAATAAAATACATTCATATATATCATCCTCTTTTAACTACATTAGCTCATCCAGCAGCAAGGGCAAGAATTATCTTCATTTTACAGATGAGGAAATTAAAACTTCTTACTAGGCTGGGCGCAGTGGCTCATACCTTTAATACCAGCACTTTGGGGAGGCTAAGGCAGGCGGATCACCTAAGGCCAGGAGTTCAATACCAACCTGGCAAACACTGTAAAATTCTGTGTCTACTAAAAGTACAAAAACTAGTCAGGCATGGTGGTGCATGTCTGTAGTCCCAGCTACTCAGGAGGCTGAGGCAGGAGAATCGCTTGAACCTGGGAGGTAGAAGTTGCATTGAGCCAACATCATGCCACTGCATTCCAGGCTGGGCAACAGAGTGAGACTCTGTCTTGTAAATAAACAAACTCCTTACTAATTCAGGATTTGATTCCAGAATTTCATTTTTCTTTTCTCTGAATCATAGAATCTTTCCTTTCTTAGGTTAAAAATGCTGAATTTCCCAGAGGTATATCAAATTTAATTGAAAGCCTCATAGAAGGACAGTTTTTTAAAGAAGCAATTGAGGAGCTTTCCACTTTGCAGGCACATTATATCCCTCCTATATGCCTTCTTCATGCCCTTCTAGAGAACATTCTACAGGTAAGAGCAGCCTTAAGGGTTTATAATCTTTTTTTCAAAGAATGTTAAATGTGAACATTTTCTCATTTTTGTATGTTTACAGTTTATTTTTTTGTTCAGTGTTTTTTTTTCCTTTATTTTACTAATAAATAGTAGGTACTACCCTTAGTACTTTAGCTTATTTTTTCAGGATTTCTAAGATAATTTTGTTTTGGGGAACAAAGTTACCCAGTTTTTCTTATGTCAGTAAAGTATCAAATATAAAATTCAGATTATAGTGATCTAGAGTTACGTTTTATAAATTACTCCATTAGTACATTGATATTTTTTTGTAATATATATAATGAACATACTTTTTGTTTAAAAAAAAGACAAGGTCTCTCAGGCTGGAGTGCAGTGGTGTGATCATGGCCTACTGTGGCCCCAACCTCCTGGGCTCAAGCAATCTCCCTGCCTCAGCCTCCCAAGTACTATAGGATTATAGGTGCATGCTACCATGTCTAGCTAATTTTTAAATTTTTTGTAGAGATAGAGTCTTGCTGTGTTGCCCATGCTGGGAACATACTCAAACTGTGTAAACCAATAGGAGCAAATATTCAAAGATAGCTTTCTAATCATGCCCTTCATGAAGGTGCTAATTTGATAACATAACAGACATAAACTTTATCAGGTATGTTATGTTGGTGATACGTAAGAGTATTACATGAATAGTTTCTTACCTTTAGTTCCTTTCAGGTAACGTTTGAGACCTCTTAAATCTCACTAAAATTGTGAAAAGGAAAATATTTCATCTGCCTTAGATTTCATCTAAGGTAGTGTTAATAGAAGAGTTTAACCAGTGTATAGATAGAGTCGTCCCTTGCTATCACAGGATATTGGTTTTAGTACCTTCATAGATACTGAAATCTGCACATAATCAAGTCCTGCAGTTGGTTCTTCAAAACCCGCACTTCCGAAGGCTTTACATCCTATGAATACTTTATTTTTGAGGGTTTTCTTTTAGAGGTAATTGTAAAATTTTCCCTTACTACTGGGAAAAAAATTTTCCCTTACTACTGAAGGCAACAGAAGATAATTAATTCAATAACCAATAAGATATATTCATATATACCATCCTTTTTGAACTACATGATCTCATCTTGCAACAAGGACAGGAATTACCTTAATTTTACAGATGAGGAAATGAAAACTTTTTACTAGGCTAGGTGCAGTGGCTCAGGCCTGTAATCCTAGCACATCGATAGGTTTCACATCTGCAACTAAAAGTATTTACTTTAAAATTTAGTTTAAAAAAGTATTTAGTAGTAAAAAGAAGTATCTTTTTACTTTTGGAAAAGTTTGTCTAGTGTATTTTGTTGCAAATACAAATTTGTATTGTATTTATTGCAAAACTTATGAAAAGGCAAATCTGTATTGGTCATGTTTTTCAATCCATTTCCTAAAAAAATAAAAAGCAAATGCATGAAACTAAAAGCATTTAGTTGCAGATGTGGAACCTATGGATGTGTATTTAGTTGCAGATGTGGAACCTAAGGATGTGAAGGGTAGGCTGCATTTACTGGAAAATACTCATGTGTAAGTGGACACATGCAGTTAAAACTTGTTGTTCAGGTATCAGCTGTATGTAGAGAGTGCCTCTTTCTCAATTACTGTATTTAATTAGCTAAACATGATACTTCATCTGCTCTCATTTGTCTAAACACATATTTGGCAAGAAAGTTAGGCCAGGGTTACCATTTTGCTTTTAGACTGAATTAGCAAGTGAAATAAATTTTAGCTATAGTATTTTATTTGTTTGTTTATTTTTAAATAATAGGATAACATAGATACATTTTCTGGTCGATACTTTCATATATTGTCAGCTCTTCTTCACCTGCATCCTCCTTGGAAGTCTCCAGCCATGTCAAGATATTATTTAGAGTTGTTTCAGTGTCCAACTTGCATGAAAGGAGCATGGTCTTTAGTAGAAGTGCTTATCAGGTAAGGAATTTACCATGTGACAGCGCTATGTTTCATTGACTAGTTGTTATGCTAAGTATTTTTTTAAGATACTGATGAGAGTATCTTTTTTTTTTTTTTTTTTTTTTTTTGAGACTGAGTTTCACTGTTATTGTCCTGGCTGGAGTGCAATGGTGCAATCTTGGCTCACCACAACCTCTGCCTCCCTGGTTCAAGCGATTCTCCTGCCTCAGCCTCCTGAGTAGCTGGGATTACAAGCATGTGCTACCACGCCAGGCTAATTTTGTGTTTTTAGTAGAGATGAGGTTTCTCCATGTTGGCCAGGCTGGTCTTGAACTTCCAACCTCAGGTGATCCGCCTACCTTGGCCTCCCCAAAGTGCTGAGATTATAGGTGTGAGCCACTGCGCCTAGCCAAAAGAAATATCTCTTTACTTTTGGAAAAGTTTGTCTAGTGTCTTTTGTTGCAAATACAAATATATATTGTATTTATTGCAAAATTTATGAAAAGGCAAATCTATTGCTCATGTTTTTCAATCTGTTTCCTAAAAAAATGAAAAGTGAATACATGAAATGGACTCACTAGGAAGCCAAATCATTATTTTTAACAAAATATAAATTTCCATATGGTTTTTTAAATGAAGAAAATTAATTTATGGAATATGTATATCATCAGCTTTTTGTCATCAAAAGTATAGACATTTGTAACTATGGTATCTATTTTAGGGCTTTAGTTATATTTTTTCAGTTAGCAATTTGAATTTTAAAACAGAACTTAGTATTTCCTAAATATGTCATCTCTTTCATGCTTCTGCACATGCTGTCATCTGCCTAGTCCTTCCTCTTGTCTTTCACATGTTATTGTCTCCAGAAATTCTTTCTGTTTCACCTTCTTTCTCCCTAACAGAAAATGTTTTTCTCTTGCTACTAAAATAACTATATTTGATAGCCCTTATTCTTCTGGGAAGATCTTTTCTTTTTTTGAGACACTCTTGCTCTGTCACCCAGGCGGGAATGCAGTGGCCTGATCTCAGCTCACTACAACCTCTGTCTCCCAGGCTCAAGCAATTCTTATGCCTCAGCCTTCCAAGTAGCTGGAATTACAGGCGTGTGCCTTTACGCCTAGCTAATTTTTGTCTTTTCTTTTTTTTTTTTTAAGTAGAGATGGGGTTTTGCTTGTTGTCCAGTCTGGTCTCGAATTGTTGGTCTCAAGTGATCTGCCTGCCTTGGCCTCCCAAAATGCTGGGATTACAGGAGTGAACCACCACACCAGCCTGGGAAGATTTTTTTTTTTTTAATCCGAGTGTCCAGTTTCAGGAGGTCCATAGTGAAGAGAGAAAGGACACCTGACTAGCCATGCAAAGGCTAGACCTCTGGTTAGCTCTTTGAGATCATAAAGATTCACATTCCATCTTGATTTTGATATATTCGAAGTGAGCTAATCAGTTAGCCAGCATGCATCATTTTTTTCAACAAATGCTTGAATACTTATGGAGAGCCTGGCACTGTACTCTACATTTCAGGGATAA
The DNA here is from genome assembly GCF_049354715.1 of Callithrix jacchus. NCBI lineage: Eukaryota > Metazoa > Chordata > Mammalia > Primates > Cebidae > Callithrix > Callithrix jacchus. The sequence continues at coordinate 115,976,461 of NC_133503.1, read as the reverse complement.
AAAGATCATTAAAATAACAGTTCCTGTACTTTGAAAGTGACTGAGATATAAATATAATACCAGCACAAAAGTACAAGCCCAACAGTATGAGCCCAGCATAGGTATATGATATGAGGAAATAGACTTTATGTGGCTGACATCCTTCATAATTTCCAAATCTATACCTCCCTTTACTGTCAAATGCCTTTATTTTAAAGTTCCCATGGCATAACATAAACTACTGCAGCATCCCATTATGTTAACTACTGCAGCAGCTACTTTATCCATCTTGGGTTTACCTTTTTTCCCTTTAATTTTTCTTCCAACGAACCCCCACTATGCTCTTTTCAAAGTGATCTTGTTGTTTCCAATATTGAAGTACTTCATTGACTCACATATATTGAACTACTTATAGAAGACAGTTCAAATTTCTTAGCAAAATACATAAGACCCTTCATGAGTTAGCCTTTATGTATGTCTCAGTTCTCATCTTCACCACTTTCCTAAATGTGTCCAGTCATTATTTTCCATATCCTAACTTTTGCTCATGTTTTCCTAATTTCCGTTGCCTAGACTGGGGTGCAGTGGCACGATCATGGCTCACTGCAGCCTGAAACTCCCAGGCTCAGGTGATCCTCCCACCTCAGCTTTCTGGATAGCTGGGACTACAGGCGTGTTCCTTCATGCCTGGCTAGTTGTGTATTTTTTGTAGAAATGGGATTTCACCATGTTGTCCAGGCTGGTCTCCAACACCAGAGCTGAAGCTATCTGCCCTCCTCAGCCTCTCAAAGTACTAGGACTAAAGTCATGAGCCACCATGCCTGGCTGCTTTGCTTCACCCTTCCCTTCCCCTCCCTTCCCCTCCCCTCCCCTCTATTTAATATTCAATCTGTTCTATAAGATCCTTCATGCCCACATAGTTAATCAGTCTTTATGAGAACTGTCAGAGATAGAGAATGTTAAGTTTCTCTGTATTATCGAATATTTCAAATACATACAAAAGTAGAGGGACTAGTATCACTTAGCTCATTTATATTGCTACTACTTCCTTAAGCACCTCCCCAGCACCCAAATATTTTGATATGAAATCTGGGTATTTTTGTTTAAAAGTCTATTTTGAAGCTGCCCAAAATCTATCTCCTTGTAGCATCAGTAAATTCATCCAAACATGTTTTAAGCACTTACATTCAAGGCATTATATTAGATATTAAAGATGGAGATATTTAAGACTGAACACCTTTTGTAAGAGGGAAGTGAAAAAAAAAGAAAAAGAAAACCACACTGAGCACCTATCTTAAGAAAGTCGTAGGCCTGATGTGAATGACAAATTTAACTCAAAGGAAAGGATAAGAGTAAGAAAGTGGCAGCTGAGTTGCATTTTAAGGGATAACTATGACTGAGCATGATGGCTCATTCCTGTATTCCCAGCTCTTTGGGAGGCCAGGGTAGGAGGATTTCTTGAATTTGAGACCAGCCTGGGCAACACAGGGAGACTTCATCTCTACAAAATACTTAAAAATTAGCCAGGTAGGCCGGGTGCAGTGGCTCATGCCTGTAATCCCAGCACTTTGGGAAGCAAAGATGGGTGGATCACCTGAGGTCAGGCATTCGAGACCAGCCTAACCAACGTGGTGAAACCCCATCTACCAATTCAAAAAAAAAAAAAATTGGGTAGAACTGTGCTGTCTGACCCAGTAGCCACTAGCCATATCTATTTATATTTAAATTTGATTTAGACTAAGTAATTAAAAATATGGGTCCTCTGGTATACAAGCCACATTTCAAGTGTCTAGTAGAACGTGTACATCATCACAGAAAGTTCAGTTGGAAAGGACTACTCTAGAAGACAGTAAAATAGTGAATTTATAAAACGGTAAAAGAGTAGCCTTAAATAGTCTTCATTTACTAATGAAGAAGTAATCTTGGGTAAGAAAGAGAAGGATTCTGGCCAGTATTGTAAATTGAGAGGTTAGCTGGTCATTTAAATCAAAAGGATTTGATGAAATTTACGATTCTTTGTTTTCACTAATGAGTACAAAGAATCATAAATTTCATCAAAAAGAGTACAAAGAGAGAGTACCTGATAATTGTTAAATATTATAATCAATTGACATTGAGAAATTAGATGTATTTATTAAGAATTAAGTAGTCATGAGATATTTGACATTTAATTTTTGAAGGAATGAATATTAATGAAATTTTGTTGAACTTGCTTTATATTTTAAGAAAATTTTATTAAAATTCCAGCAGTATTCTAGAAGGAGAAATATTTCGTTCACAAGTTACTTAGTGAATTGCTTGTATGTTATAGATTGTTGGGTTCATGTTTTTCAGGTCCTGCCTTTTCAATGAAAGTTTTTGTCATCAGATTTCAGAAAATATTGGCTCTAAGGTGCTCCACCTGACACTGCTCAAATTTTTCTTTAATTTAATTGAAAGTGAAGTACAACATCTGAGTCAAAAGTAAGTTTTAATCACAAAAATCACATTTATCTAAATATCTTTTTTTTTTTGGGAGGGGTGGGGAGACAGAGTCTCTCTCTGTTACCAGGCTGGAATGCAGTGGTGCCATCTTGGCTCACTGTAACCTTCACCTCCCAGGTTCAAGCAAGTCTCCTGCCTCAGCCTCCTGGGTAGCTGGAATTACAGGCATCTGCCACCACGTCTGGCTAATTTTTGTATTTTTTGTAGAGACAGGATTTCACTGTATTGGCCACGCTGGTTTTGAACTCCTGACCTTGTGATCCGCCTACCTTGGCCCCCCAAAGTACTGGGATTACAGGCATGAGCCACCACGCCTGGCCAATTTCTTTTGTTTCTATGCACCATTTTTTAGACTTATTTTACATATATATCTAAAAAGTCACCTTGTTTTCTATTTTAAAGTAGATTTATTTTTAAAACATATTTCCAGATATTCTCAGTGTGAGTGAAGGTTTATGCCCCTTTAAAAAATTTCTTCAGTTCACTTCCTCTATTCATTTGGATAGATAAGAGTGTTTTAATTTTTTAGGATTTAAAAAAAAAATCTTTAGTAATTGAATGCCTAAGTAAAAAACGACACCAATTTTAAACACTGAGTCTACAACAAGTTTTGTTCCTGCTTATTATTAAGCATAAAAATGATTATAATTGTTATAATCTTTATATTTTATGATGTGTTCAAAAATTGGTAGCATTTTTTTAATAGCGATGTCAAATAATTGTCATGATCAAATTGGCATAAAGATATCCTTTTTGTTTATATTTTAATTAGATTGTATGACTGGTCAGATTCTCAGAGTCTGAAAATAACAGGAAAGGCAATGCTTCTTGAAATTTTTTGGTCAGGAAGTGAAACCTCCGGGCTTTTGACCAAACCAGTAAATATGCTTTTGGAATGGACTATATATTCTCACAAGGAAAAATGCAAGTCTAATGATGTAAGTAGGATTAAGTTACAGGTGAATAGTCTATGGAAAAAGCACTTTGAATTATTTACCTTTTCGTCTCTCCTTGGTTCTTTGGATCACTTGAAAAAAGTTAAAATATACCCAAATACATCATTCTTTTCTATTTAGTTTATCTAGTTTTAAGGTAAAAGGCTCTTGGAGACTGGTTGCTTCATGTAGCATGTTTGCATGTAGTAGCTAGCGAGTTATTTGATAGTTACCTGATAGCTATTGCTAAGATCTCTAGTTAGGTACCTTTCTAGATTTTTCCTTTTGTACAATTTGATTAATGAGGAACTTGAGATTTAAAAATAAATGAGTTAATCCGTACAATTTTGGGGGGGGTACTAATAAATATTAATATTTATCAGTATTATTTTAAAACTACCTTTTGGATGTTAAGAGTTACTTTCTGAAATGTTTCTTTATAAGTAGATTTTGCCTGTCATTAGAAATTTAACATATAGTGATTTTAGTATATTATCTATCTCAAGGATAATAGTGTATAGCAACATGCTGTGGCACATTTTGGTTGCCTAACGTATATTAGTCACCTTTTTCCTTTTTAGAATAATTTCCCTTTGGGATTATGTTATATGCTTTTTTGTTTTATTCATTTTTACCCTTTTAATTTTTTTTTCTACTTTTTCTTCTATCTTCTTGAATCTTCTTTTTAGTCTTCATTTTTAATATATGCACTTAATATAAATTACCTATTGAGTACAACTTGACATTCATTTCATAGTTTGATACTTTAGAGTGCTCTATTTTTTTTCAACATATTTTCTTTTTGTATATATATATTTTTATTGCATTTTAGGTTTTGGGGTACATGTAAAGAATATGCAAGATAGTTGCATAGGTACACACGTGGTAGTGTGATTTACTGCCTTCCTCCCCTTCACCTATATCTGGCATTTCTCCCCATGCTATCGCTCCCTAACACCCCACACCCCACTGTCCCTCCCCTATTCCCCCCAACAGACCCCAGTGTGTAGTGCTCCCATCCCTGTGCCCATGAGTTCTCATTGTTCAACACCCGCCTATGAGTGAGAACATGCGGTGTTATTTTCTGTTCTTGTGTGACTTTGCTGAGAATGATGTTCTCCAGGTTCATCCATGTCTCTATAAAGGACACAAACTCATCGTTTTTGATTGCTGCATAATATTCCATGGTGTATATGTGCCACATTTTCCCAGTCCAGTATATCATCGATGGGCATTTGGGTTGGTTCCAGGTCTTTACTATTGTAAACAGTGCTGCAGTGAACATTCGTGTACATGTGTCCTTATAGTAGAACGATTTATAATCCTTTGGATATATACCCAGCAATGGGATTGCTGGGTCAAATGGAATTTCTATTTCTAGGTCCTTGAGGAATCGCCACACTGTCTTCCACAATGATTGAACTAATTTATACTCCCACCAGCAGTGTAAAAGTGTTCCTATTTCACCACATCCTCTCCAGCATCTGTTGTCTCCAGATTTTTTAATGATCGCCATTTTAATTGGCATGAGTTGGTATCTCAATGTAGTTTTGATTTGCATCTCTCTAATGACCGGTGATGATGAGCATTTTTTCATATGATTGTTGGCCTCATATATGTCTTCTTTTGTAAAGTGTCTATTCATATCCTTTGCCCACTTTTGAATGGGCTTGTTTGTTTTTTTCTTGTAAATCCATTTTAGTTCTTTGTAAATTCTGGATATCAGCCCTTTGTCAGATGGGTAAACTGCAAAAAATTTTTCCCATTCTGTTCATTGCTAATTCACTCTAATGACTGTTTCTTTTGCCATACAGAAGCTGTGGAGTTTAATTCAGTCCCATTTGTCTATTTTGGCTTTTGTTGCCAATGCTTTGGTGTTTTAGTCATGAAGTCCTTGCCTACTCCTAGGTCCTGGATGGTTTTGCCTAGATTTTCTTCTAGGGTTTTTATGGTGTTAGGTCTTATGTTTAAGTCTTTAATCCACTTGGAGTTACTTTTAGTGTAAGGTATCAGAAAGGGGTCCAGTTTCTGCTTTCTGCACATAGCTAGCCAGTTTTCCCAACACCATTTATTAAACAGGGAATCCTTTCCCCATTGCTTGTTTTTGTCAGGTTTATCAAAGATTGTATGGTTGTAGATATATTGTGTTGCCTCCAATGCCTCTGTTCTGTTCCATGGTCTATATCTCTGTTTTGGTACCAGTATCATGCTGTTTTGATTACTGTAGCCTTGTAGTATAGTTTGAAGTCCGGTAGTGTGATGCCTCCCACTGTGTTCTTTTTACTAAGGATTGACTTGGCCATGCAGGCTCTCTTTTTCTTCCATATGAAATTTAAAGTGGTTTTTTCCAGTTCTGTGAAGAAGGTCATTGGTAGCTTGATGGGGATAGTGTTGAATCTGTAAATTACTTTGGGCAGTATGCCCATTTTCACAATATTGATTCCTCCTAACCATGAACATGGAATGTTTCTCCATCTGTTCGTATCCTCTCTTATTTCATTGAGCAGTGGTTTGTAGTTCTTCTTGAAGAGGTCCTTTACATTCCCTGTTAGTTGTATTCCCAGGTATTTTATTCTCTCTGTAGCAGTTGTGAATGGCAGTTCATTCTTGATTCGGCTCTCTTTAAGTCTGTTATTGGTGTATAGGAATGCTTGTGATTTTTGCACATTGATTTTGTATCCTGAGACTTTGCTGCAGTTGCTTATCAGTTTCAGGAGATTTTGGGCTGAGATGATGGGGTCTTCTAGATATACTATCATGTCATCTGCAAATAGAGACAATTTGGCTTCCTCCTTTCCTATTTGAATACACTTCATTTCTTTTTCTTGCCTGATTACTCTGGCTAGAACTTCCAGTACTATATTCAATAGGAGTGGTGAGAGAGGGCATCCTTGTCTAGTGCCAGATTTCACAGGGAATGCTTCCAGTTTTTTTCCATTCAGTATGATATTGGCTGTTGGTTTGTCGTAAATAGCTTATATTATTTTGAGATACGTTTCATCAATACCGAGTTTATTGAGTGTTTTTAGCATAAAGGGCTGTTGAATTTTGTCAAAGGCCTTCTCTGCATCAATTGAGATAATCATGTGGTTTTGGTTTTGATTTTGTTGATGTGGTGAATTACGTTTATAGACTTGCGTATGTTGAACCAGCCTTGCATCCCCGGGATGAATCCTACTTGATCATGGTAGATAGGCTTTTTGATGTGCTGTTGCAGTCGGCTAGCCAGTATTTTATTGAAGATTTTTGCATCTCTGTTCATCATGGATATTGGCCTGAGTTTTCTTTTCTTGTTGAGTCTCTGCCGGGTTTTGGTATCAGGATGATGTTGGTCTCATAAAATGATTTGGGAAGGATTCCCTCTTTTCAGATTATTTGGAATAGTTTCAGGAGGTATGGTAGCAGTTCCTCTTTGTGTGTCTGGTAGAATTTGGCTGTGAACCCATCTGGACCTAGGCTTTTTGTGTGTAGTAGGCTCTTAATTTTTGACTAACTTCAGATCTTGTTATTGGTCTATTCATGGTTTTGACTTCTTCCTGGTTTAGGCTTGGGAGGATGCAAGTGTTCAGGAATTTATCCATTTCTTCCAGGATTACTAGTTTATGTGCATAGAGTTGTTTGTAGTATTCTCTGATGATGGTCTGAATTTCTGTGGGATCTGTGGTGATTTCCCCTTTATCGTTTTTTATTGCATCTATTTGGTTATTCTCTTTCTTTCTTTTTTTTTTATTAATCTGGCTAGTGGTCTGTATATTTTGTTGATCTTTTCGAAAAACCAGCTCCTGGATTTACTGATTTTTCGAAGGGTGTTTCATGTCTCTCCTTCAGTTCTGCTCTGATCTTAGTTATTTTTTTTCTTCTGCTAAGTTTTGAGTTTTTTTGATCTTGCTCCTCTAGCTCTTTCAATTTTGACGATAGGGTGTCCATTTTGGATCTCTCCACTCTTCTCATGTGGGCACTTATTGCTATATATTTTCTTCTAGAGACTGCTTTAAATGTGTCCCAGAGATTCTAGTATGTTGTGTCTTCGTTCTCATTGGTTTCGAAGAACTTCTTTATTTCTGCCTTCATTTCATTGTTTATCTAGTCAACATTCAAAAGCCCGTCGTTCAGTTTCCACGAAACTGTGCAGTTCTGAGTTAGTTTCTGAATTCTGAGTTCTAAGTTGATTGCACTGTGGTCTGAGAGACTGTTATAATTTTTTTTCTTTTGCATTTGCTGAGGAGTGATTTACTTTCAATTATTTGGTCCATTTTAGAGCAGGTGTGATGTGGTGCTGAGAAGAATGTATAATCTGTCAATTTGGGGTGGAGAGTTCTGTTAATGTCAATCAGGTTTGCTTGTTCCAGGTCTGAGTTCAAGTCCTGGATATCCTTGTTAATTTTCTGTCTGGTTGATCTGTCTAATATTGACAGTGGAGTGTTAAAGTCTCCCACTATTTAAAGCAGGTCTGGTGGTGACAAAAATCTCTGATTACTTGCTTGTTCTCAAAGGATTTTATTTTTCTTCACTTATGAAGCTTAGTTTGACTGGATATGAAATTCTGGGTTGAAAGTTCTTTTCTTTAAGATTGTCAAATATTGGTCCTTACTCTCTTCTGGCTTGTAGGGTTTCTGCCGAGAGATCTGCTGTGAGTCTGATGGGCTTCCCTTTGTGGGTAACCCGACCTTTCTCTTTGGCTGCCCTTAGCATTTTCTCCTTCATATCAACCCTGGTGAATCTGATGATTATGTGCCTTGGGGTTGCTCCTCTTGAGGAATATCTTTGTGGTGTTCTCTGTATTTCCTGGACTTGTATATTTGCCTGCCTTGCTAGGTTGGGGAAGTTTTCCTGGATAATATCCTGAAGAGTATTTTCCAGCTTGGATGCATTCTCTTCGTGACATTCAGGTTCACTTATCAAACGCAGATTAGGTCTCTTCACATAGTCCCACATTTCCTGGAGACTTTGTTCATTCCTTTTTGTGCTTTTTTTCTCTAATCTTGCCTTCTCGTTTTATTTCATTGAGTTGATCTTCAACCTCTGATATCTTTTCTTCTGCTTGGTGAATTTGGCTGTTGAAACTTGTACATGCTTCACGAAGTTCTCGTGTTGTGTTTTTCAGCTCCATCAATTCACTCATATTCCTCTCTAAGTTGTCCATTCTTGTTATCATTTCCTCAAATCTTTTTTCAAGGTTCTTAGTTTCTTTGCATTGAGTTAGAACATGTTCTTTTAGCTCACAGAAGTTTCTCATTACGCACCTTCTGAAGTCTGATTCTGTCATTTCATCACACTCATTCCCCATTCAGCTTTGTTCCCTTGCTGGTGAGGAGTTGTGATCCCTTGTAGGAGGAGATGTGTTCTGGTTTGAGGTGTTTTCCTCCTTTTTGCTCTGGTTTCTTCCCATCTATGTGGATTTATCCACCTGTCTTCTGTGTAGTTTCTGATTTTCAGATTGGTTCTCTTGAGTGGACGTCCAGGTTGTTGATGATGAAGTTATTTCTGTTTCTTAGTTTTCCTTCTAATAGTCTGGCCCGTCTGCTGTAGGACTGCTGAGGTCCACTCCAGGCCCTGCTTACCTGGGGGTCTCCTGCAGCAGCTGCAGAACAGTAAGGGTTGCTACCAGTTTCTTCTTCTGCTATCTTTGTCCCAGAATGATGCTGGCCAAATGTCAGTCTGATCAGTCTTCTGAGGTGACTCTTTGGATATATGGGGGTTAGGGAGCTTCTTGAGGAGACAGTCTGTTCTTTATAGGAGCTCAAGTGTTGAGCTGTGAGCTCAGTTGTTCATTCAGAGCTGCTAGGCAGGTATGTTTAAGTCTGCTGCAGCAGAACTCATAAACTGCCTTTTCTTCCCCAGGTGCTCTGTCCTGGGGAGTTAGGGCTTTACTTATGAGTATCCGTTGTGCTGCTGCCCTTATTTATTTATTTTTTTCAGGGCTGCCCTGCCCAGCAAGGAGGCAGCCTAGTCTCTGTCTGCCTGCAGAGGCTTTGCTGAGCTGCTGTGGGTTCCACCCTGCTCCCGGCTCCGCCCTGCTGCTGCCTCTGCCCTGCTGTGGTGTGAGCTTCCCTGCAGTCCTGTTTATTATATGGGTGTGGTTAGAACTGCCTCAGGGATGGTGGCCCACCTATGTAATGGCGGACTCTCTCTGTTATGACAGGTTGCCTCAGCAACAGCAGGCTGCCTCAGCAATGGCGGACTACCTCCGTAGGGGTGGAGTGCCTCAGTAATGGCGGACCCCCCTTCCCCACTGAGCTGCACTGTCCTGGGTTCACCTGTGCTTGCTGTGAAACTCTCAACCCCGAGCGTTTCCAATTGCTCTTTTGTTTTTGTGGGGGTGAGTCCCGCCGAGCCTGATCACCTGGCTCCCTGCCTCAGAGCCTTTTTTTTTTTAAGTTGAATGGTTGACTCTCTCCCGGGTGTTCCAGTCACCTGCTGAAAGGGCACGGGGATCTGTGTGATTTTCCATGCGGCGACCCACTGCGCCTACTGAAACAACGGTGCTGCTCGGGAATCTCCTGGCCTGTCTCCCTGTTTCAGACCCATTTAATAAGGTGAATGGGCGAATGTGCCTTCTCGGAGCTCCAATTGCCAGCTTAAAAGGGCAACCAGACCAGTGTATTTTATATGGAGAGCTGCCGCACTGCGGTGCCGGCAAAACAGCCACACTGGAGACCCGTAGGGCTCCTCCACCTGGGAATCTCCTGGTCTTTGGGCAATAAAGATCCGTCTGGAAATGCGGTATCCACTCACCCTCTGTGCTTTCTCTGGGAGCTACAATCCTGAGCTGCTCCTAAAAGGCCATCTTGGATCGAAGAATGACTGAAAACTACCTCAACATATTTTCTATTGTTAATTTAGATTTTTTCATTTGACCCAAGAGATATTTTTAAAGGGTATTGTAAAATTTCAAAATAGATCGGGTTTGTTTGTTTGGCTGTGCTTTTTTTGGTTAATTTCTAATAATGAATTATAGTTAAAGAATGCACCTTATGCGATTTTTGCTTTCTGAAATTTACTGAAGTTCTCTTTTTGGCTCCATATAAGACTAGGAAACAGAATGTGGTTTTTTTTGGATTAGATCAAACTTAATTGTTTTACTCAATCCTTCTGAATCGACTTTGTTGATTTGCTCATCTATTTTAAGTTTCTGCTTTATATATGCTACTGACACCTTATTCATAACTGATATAGCATGACTATTAGTTATGATCCTGTAACTGCCAGTTAGGTAATATCTTTTTCAGGGATCATAAGCATAGTAGTTAAGGTAGAGCTCTGGTGTCAAACTACCATGAAGTCTATTCTGTTTTAATGAAAGTGCCTATGTAGTTTCTTGTCAAATATTTCCTCAGATTCATTTTCTCTTCCCTACTTTTTAAATTACCATTAAACTTATGTTATACCTTTTCTTCACATTCTCTGCATTTTTCACCTTGTCTCCCTCAGCCTTTCTCTCCCTCTTCCTCTTTCTCTCCATCTCCCATTTTCTTTCCTTCTCCCATCTCTCTCTCCCTCCCTCCTTCCCCACACTTCCATGTAGATTTTTTTTCCCCGATACTTGCCACATTCCAATAGTATTTTCATCTAGTGTTTAGTTCATTGGTTTTTTTCTTCAGCTGTATCCAATATGTTGTTAAATATGACCATTATTGTATTTAAAACTTTTGTATTTTTTCTAGTTAATAGACTTTTTAACTATTCCAGACTGCTATGACTTATTTTTATGGTTTCAAGGTTTTCTTTTGTCTTTGAACATGGCAATGACATTTATTACCTATGTTTGATTATTCCATATCTGAAGTCTTTGTGGGTCTGTTTCTGTTGTTGTTTTTGCTATTTCCTTCTCTTGTGCTTTTTTATTTTCTCTTGCAAGGTTATCATTCACTATATGCTTTTTTTTTTTTTTTTTAATTTTTTATTGGATTTTAGGTTTTGGGGTACATGAGCAGAGCATGCAAGACAGTTGCGTAGGTACACACATGGCAGTGTGCTTTGCTTTTCTTCTCCCCTTCACCCACATTTGGCATTTCTCCCCAGGCTATCCCTCCCCACCTCCCCCTCCCACTGGCCCTCCCCTTTTCCCCCCAATAGACCCCAGTGTTTAGTACTCCCCTTTCTGTGTCCATGTGTTCTCATTTTTCATCACCCACCTATGAGTGAGAATATGCGGTGTTTCATTTTCTGTTCTTGTGTCAGTTTGCTGAGGATGATGTTCTCCAGATTCATCCATGTCCCTACAAACGACACGAACTCATCATTTCTGATTGCTGCATAATATTCCATGGTGTATATGTGCCACATTTTTCCAATCCAGTCTATTATCAATGGGCATTTGGGTTGATTCCAGGTCTTTGCTATTGTAAACAGTGCTGCAATGAACATGCGTGTACATGTGTCCTTATAGTAGAACGATTTATAGTCTTTTGGATATATACCCAGTAATGGGATTGCTGGGTCAAATGGAATTTCTATTTCTAAGGCCTTGAGGTATCGCCACACTGTCTTCCACAATGGTTGAACTAATTTACACTCCCACCAACAGTGTAAAAGTGTTTCTTTTTCTCCACATCCTCTCCAGCATCTGTTGTCTCCAGATTTTTTAATGATCGCCATTCTAACTGGCGTGAGATGGTATCTCAATGTGGTTTTGATTTGCATCTCTCTGATGACCAGTGACGATGAGCATTTTTTCATATGATTGTTGGCCTCATATATGTCTTCTTTCGTAAAGTATCTGTTCATATCCTTTGCCCACTTTTGAATGGGCTTGTTTGTTTTTTTCCTGTAAATCTGCTTGAGTTCTTTGTAAATTCTGGATATCAGCCCTTTGTCAGATGGGTAGACTGCGAAAATTTTTTCCCATTCTGTTGGTTGCCGATCCACTCTAGTGACTGTTTCTTTTGCCGTGCAGAAGCTGTGGAGTTTGATTAGGTCCCATTTGTCTATTTTGGCTTTTGTTGCCAATGCTTTTGGTGTTTTGTTCATGAAGTCCTTGCCTACTCCTATGTCCTGGATAGTTTTGCCTAGATTTCCTTCTAGGGTTTTTATGGTGCCAGGTCTTATGTTTAAGTCTTTAATCCATCTGGAGTTAATTTTAGTGTAAGGTGTCAGGAAGGGGTCCAGTTTCTGCTTTCTGCACATGGCTAGCCAGTTTTCCCAACACCATTTGTTAAACATGGAATCCTTGCCCCATTGCTTGTTTTTGTCAGGTTTATCAAAGACTGTATAGTTGTATGTATGTTGTGTTGCCTCCGGTGCCTCTGTTTTGTTCCATTGGTCTATATCTCTGTTTTGGTACCAGTACCATGCTGTTTTGATTACTGTAGCCTTGTAGTATAGTTTGAAATCCGGTAGTGTGATGCCCCCCGCTGTGTTCTTTTTGCTTAGAATTGACTTGGCTATGCGGGCTCTCTTTTGGTTCCATATGAAGTTCATGGTGGTTTTTTCCAGTTCTGTGAAGAAAGTCAATGGTAGCTTGATGGGGATAGCGTTGATTCTGTAAATTACTTTGGGCAGTATAGCCATTTTCACGATACTAATTCTTCCTAACCATGAACATGGAATGTTTCTCCATCTGTTTGTGTCCTCTCTGATTTCATTGAGCAGTGGTTTGTAGTTCTCCTTGAAGAGGTCCCTTACGTTCCTTGTGAGTTGTATTCCAAGGTATTTTGTTCTTTTTGTAGCAATTGCGAATGGCAGTTCGCTCTTGATTTGGCTTTCTTTAAGTCTGTTATTGGTGTAGACGAATGCTTGTGATTTTTGCACATTGATTTTATATCCTGAGACTTTGCTGAAGTTGTTTATCAGTTTCAGGAGTTTTTGGGCTGAGGCGATGGGGTCTTCTAGGTATACTATCATGTCGTCTGCAAATAGAGACAATTTGGCTTCCACCTTTCCTATTTGAATACCCTTTATTTCTTTTTCTTGCCTGATTGCTCTGGCTAGAACTTCCAGTACTATATTGAATAGGAGTGGTGAGAAAGGGCATCCTTGTCTAGTGCCAGATTTCAAAGGGAATGCTTCCAGTTTTTGCCCATTCAGTATGATATTGGCTGTTGGTTTGTCATAAATAGCTTTTATTACTTTGAGATACGTTCCATCGATACCGAGTTTATTGAGGGTTTTTAGCATAAAGGGCTGTTGAATTTTGTCAAATGCCTTCTCTGCGTCAATTGAGATAATCATGTGGTTTTTGTTTTTGGTTCTGTTTATGTGGTGAATTACGTTGATAGACTTGCGTATGTTGAACCAGCCTTGCATCCCCGGGATGAATTCTACTTGATCATGATGAATAAGTTTTTTGATTTGCTGTTGCAATCGGCTTGCCAATATTTTATTGAAGATTTTTGCATCTATGTTCATCATGGATATTGGCCTGAAGTTTTCTTTTCTCGTTGGGTCTCTGCCGGGTTTTGGTATCAGGATGATGTTGGTCTCATAAAATGATTTGGGAAGGATTCCCTCTTTTTGGATTGTTTGAAATAGTTTTAGAAGGAATGGTACCAGCTCCTCCTTGTGCGTCTGGTAGAATTCGGCTGTGAACCCGTCTGGACCTGGGCTTTTTTTGTGAGGTAGGCTCTTAATTGCTGCCTCGACTTCAGACCTTGTTATTGGTCTATTCATAGTTTCAGCTTCCTCCTGGTTTAGGCTTGGGAGGACACAGGAGTCCAGGAATTTATCCATTTCTTCCAGGTTTACTAGTTTATGTGCATATAGTTGTTTGTAATATTCTCTGATGATGGTTTGAATTTCTGTGGAATCTGTGGTGATTTCCCCTTTATCATTTTTTATTGCATCTATTTGGTTGTTCTCTCTTTTATTTTTAATCAATCTGGCTAGTGGTCTGTCTATTTTGTTGATCTTTTCAAAAAACCAGCTCTTGGATTTATTGATTTTTTGAAGGGTTTTTCGTGTCTCAATCTCCTTCAGCTCAGCTCTGATCTTAGTAATTTCTTGTCTTCTGCTGGGTTTTGAGTTTTTTTGATCTTGCTCCTCTAGCTCTTTCAATTTTGACGATAGGGTGTCAATTTTGGATCTCTCCATTCTCCTCATATGGGCACTTTTTGCTATATACTTTCCTCTAGAGACTGCTTTAAATGTGTCCCAGAGGTTCTGGCACGTTGTGTCTTCGTTCTCATTGGTTTCGAAGAACTTCTTTATTTCTGCCTTCATTTCGTTGTTTACCCAGTCAACATTCAAGAGCCAGTTGTTCAGTTTCCATGAAGCTGTGCGGTTCTGGGTCGGTTTCTGAATTCTGAGTTCTAACTTGATTGCACTATGGTCTGAGAGGCTGTTTGTTATGATTTCAGTTGTTTTGCATTTGTTGAGCAGTGCTTTACTTCCAATTATGTGGTCAATTTTAGAGTAGGTGTGATGTGGTGCTGAGAAGAATGTGTATTCTGTGGATTTGGGGTGGAGAGTTCTGTAAATGTCCACCAGGTTTGCTTGCTCCAGGTCTGAGTTCAAGCCCTGGATATCCTTGTTGATTTTCTGTCTGGTTGATCTGTCTAGTATTGACAGTGGAGTGTTAAAGTCTCCCACTATTATTGTGTGGGAGTCTAAGTCCTTTTGTAAGTCATTAAGAACTTGCCTTATGTATCTGGGTGCTCCTGTGTTGGGTCCATATATGTTTAGGATCGTTAGCTCTTCTTGTTGTATCGATCCTTTTACCATTATGTAATGGCCTTCTTTGTCTCTTTTGATCTTTGTTGCTTTAAAGTCTATTTTATCAGAGATGAACTATATGCTTTTAAATTGTGTTTGAAAAGTTATTTGTAGAAAAAATGCATGGTAAAAGCCAGAATATCTTCCCCTATAAAGAATTTCTGTTTAACTTCTTCCAAGTGCCTGGGTATATTACTCATTAAGGACTACTCTAATCCAATGTCTATGTTTGAGGGACTCTAGATAGTCCAATGAGGTAAAGGGCTACATATACATTTAGTTTTGCTTCTGATGTGTGAAGCCCTTAATTTTTTCATTAGGCTTTGGTCATGACTTTTTTTTTTTTAATCTTTTTGTCCTCTGTGCTTCAGAAACCACAGTACTGTATTCTAGCTCCTTCCTTAAAATCAGCAAAAGCCCTCAGTGCCTTGCTTGAGTACCTCACTAAATCTTGGCCAAGCAATTCCTCATAATTTATTGTCTTTTTTTCTGAAATGTTTTGCATATTTCATTTAACATTTTTAGTTTTAGTTTTCTTCTCTAAGTGGGTTCACCTGAGGCCTGGTGCAGTTATGTAATCCCAGCACTTTCATAAACTAAAGTGGAAGGATTGCTTGAGGCCAGGAACCCAAGACCAATCTGTGCAACATAGTGAGACCCCCATCTCTATAAGAGAAAATAAAAAGCTAGGTGCAGTGGTGTGCACATGTATTGGTTTTAACTACTTGCTTGGGAAGCTGTGGTAGGAGGATTGCTTGAGCCCAGGAGTTGGAGGCTGCAGTGAGCTGTGACTGCAACGCTGCATTCCAGCCTGGGTGACAGAGTGAGACCCTGTTTACCTGCCCTCAAAAAAAAGTTCATCTGAATTACCTAGGCCTTCATTAGAAACCGAAGTTCTTGCTGGTTTTTTTAAAAAAATTCTGTTTAGTTGTCTGAGGAAGGCTACAAAAAAGAAAAGTTCTTTTTGAGGTACTAATTTTTTTTTCTGAATCAGCATTAAAAAGGGAAGGTTGCTCAGGAGTGTAGCTAGATTTCTTTGTGATCAAGTAATTCTGTTGTTTAACACCAGGTGAGTAGGCACTTTCTCATGCATGTATCTGATTTAAAAAGAAGTATGATTTTGCAAATTACAGAAATAGAAAATACTCAACTGAAATAGGACTACTGTTTACACCTAATTGCCAGTTGAGTGTAGTACTTCTAAGCTAAAGCTGATAGCCTCTTTATAAATTACCATCTTTTTATTTATTTACTTTTTATACAAATGCAGTCATTAAGGATAGAAAACATTTCTTTATTGTTATAGAACATTTCTTTTTTCATTTATTTGATTACATAAATTAAATTGCTCATTTATAACTGAAAACAATAATAAAACTGATGTTTTCACAATTTTACTAAGTCTTAAAAGGACGATCACAGATAAGAAATTACTTAAGAAACGCTCATGTAAACAGTAACAGATTTATACATATTTAACTTGAAGATTTTTGTGAAAACTTTTAAATAAAAGCAACATATTTGTGAAGCAGTCTGTATTAAATTGTAGCATTGGTTGTAATATGAGAACTGGTTTCAGATTTGGCAAATTATTATTTTATTTAACATTTGTATTGCTTAAATTGATCTAAAACTGCTTTTTAAAAATTGTATTACCTTTCTGAATTTATTCTTGTACTTAATTAAATCTTTTTGGCAGTTTCCAGTTTCAAGAATTCCATGCATGTTCACAGACATCATTTTCAGTACTGTAAAGCATTTGTTTCTTGATTTGCTGAGTTGAAGTATTCAATTTAAGTCATTAGCTAAACAGAAGTCCTCAGTTTATGCTAATATTGTTTTGTCATAATGTCAATCAGCAAGTATTGCAGAGTGGCACAATGGCAGTGAATTTCATTGTCATTAATCTGAGAAAGCTTTGGGCTTTCCTTGGCAAAGAGCAGAGGTGGGCTGTGTCAAGGTTATGGAGGAGGTACAAATTTTATTAGTCCCACTTTTCTTTGAGATATTATTAAGTGCTATTGATAATTCTACAATATACATAGAAATGTAAGCTAGTTAATATTTATAGATAAGAAAGCTGATAAAGAGTTTAAATAACTTATTCAAGGTGTCACAGATTGTTAGGGCAAAGCCTTGACTAGAGGCCAAGTCTCCACTGCAACACACTTTCTTATGTTTCAGTTGCCAGTGTTTAAAACAGGAAGAGGCACCATGTGTGCATTATGTCTGCATCTTTCCAACAGAGTAGTTTGTCACCTATTACAGTGGGATATCATGGAAATCCCTAACCTGGGAGTCAGAAGGCCAAGATGCAAGTTTGTTCTACATTACAGATTAGTCAATTTTTGGAAGATTGCCAATTTTATAAACTAGAAGTTACTTCTACTGGCAGATGATAGAGAACCGTATTAACAGAATGTCTGGTAATAGAGTTCAACATATTAGAAAGGAATTCTAAGGCAAATATATGTCATGTGCAAATCTTGTCTACCTTTTATTTCTTTGTTAATTCTTAGGGTATTCATATTCTTTTCTTTCAGCTTTAACAAATATGTCAGTATTCCAAGAAAGCTGCTTTCCTTTGATGATTTATTTACTATTTTCTTGCTAATCTATTTCTAAAGCTTATATATCCACTATACTGGAAGGAATCATATTGTTTATATATTGTTAAAGTGGCAATGAGTATAATCCATAGCACAGTGTCGTGGCCCTGTTATTGTTAATCAGTGTGATAGTTAAGATTATGGTGTAAAAGGATCTATAAACCTGACTTAAAAGTGTTTTTTTATATAAAAACTTTCTATTATGACTATGTTTTAGTGTGCATGTTTAGCTAATGACATAAAAACAGGAATCACTTTGGCAGGATCTTTTTTATCATAGTAAAAAATCTGTAGTTACTCTGAAAATCTCTTATCTCTCTCTGTTTAAAAACATTAGTAATCAAGGTAAATTTAATATTAAAAATATTAATATCCTATTGTGATTTCAGCTGTATGTACCACATATTTATGTAAGGAAAGAGGGAAAGTCCCAACGATTTAATTTTTTTTTATGTTGTTTTCGATTGATGGAAAGCTAGATTGTGTTTTTATATAACGCTTCATTCTGTGGGCTAACATCCTTCTTTCTTGCCCAAAGTCCTAGAGGCTGGGTGGTCTAAAGTGATGATGATTTACTATACTCTTGAGATGGAGAATACTTTCAGAAATCAACATTTACCAACCTCTTGCTTCTTTCCTGAGTACTGTCTTTGCTGTTACTCAGATATTTGTTACATTGGAAGGAACGTTTTGTGGATGCCTATGTGCATATGGACATAATCAGTTTACTAGTTTATATATTTTCACTGTTCTGTTTTATATTCTCTTGGTAACAGTGAGAAGTAAGGATTAACTAACTTAGTGTGATCAAGCAAGATACTCACTCTACAAAGAATGGAGTTGATTTCCTACAGACTAGCATTAGACCCTAATCCTGCCAGTCATACCAGGGGAGATGTGGATGCTATTGATGTGACCAGACCTGCTGCTAGTTTCCCATGCCATTTAGCTGCAACTGCAAGGCTTAAACTCAACTCTCCTATCAAGGCAGGAGACCCGATGGGATTGACAACCACCTGTGAAGCCTCACCTGCGACGATCTGGCTGGCTGTCTTGGCCTCTGATCATATCAGAAGAAGGGCACTACTTTCTTAATCATGCAGCTTTTAAAAATATCCTCAGCCCCACACTTGAGGGTCTGTTTCTTAGATTCTAACATCTAGCCCTGTAAGAATGCAGTATGCTGCCCCTGCTTTGAAAGGACAACAGAGGACCTACACACATGCTGCTGATCCCGACCGTGGGTTTTCCTTCCATAAACACTGTTCTGGCAAGCTTTGTGTGTGCTGCTGGACCATTTGCTTATGTTTGCACAATAAACCAGAAATAGAATTTTGGTTTTGAAATCATTTCTCTGCTAACTAAAGCTATTAGATATGCAATGATATCCCAATGAAATTTCGAATATACTTATAAGAAATTTGTTGCTGAGGGCTAGAGACACAAATCCAGTAGTCACTGAGGATTCAAAGTACTAGGGGATTTTTTCTCACTAATCCCATATTAGGCATAATATATGCTAGTTTATTGTGTAACTGTATATATATATATATATATATAACTGTAATACACTGAAATATACATAATTTACTGTATAATATATAATATACCGTTTATGAGTGTGATAGTTTATAGTATAAAAGGATATAAGAACCTGATTTGGAAGTGCTTTTTTTATATAAAAACAATATTCTAATCCCTAAAATTCCATATAAACTATGCAGACAAAGTGTGAAAATATTTTAAAAACACCTTTGATTTAAATATAAACAGATGTTCAAAACATTAAAACCAGCTGAAATTCTTATTATTTGTCATCTAGGCTTGTTGTATATGTGAAAACAATCACTAACAGTTGGGTAAAAACATGAGAAAGATTTTAATAAATGTAATAGATTAGATTATGAGTCATATTAGGTCATATTAATAATAGGTCAGATTTCTTGGATCCTTTTATACTATAATCTTAACTATTACACCAGAACAGTATGTTATGTTGTATATTTTGTTATACTTATGTTATTTAAGCATAATATATACCTAATATGGGCTAATGAGAAAGAAATTAGATGGCAGACATAGTTATAATATATTACTCTAGCATATGCCTTTTACCCAACTATTAATTTAGTGATTTTTTTTTCCCTACATATTCAACATGCCTAGATAACAAATAATTAGAACATAAGAATTTCAGCTGGTTTTAATGCTTTGGAAAAAGTGTTCATATTTAAATCAAAAGTGTTTTTAAAATTTTATTTTCATACTTCCTCATCTTCATAGTTTATACTGAATTTTAGAGATTAGAAAAGTACTTTTAAACACTAGGGTAAAGCACATTCACAAGGTTTGTATACCTTGCTCCATTTCTTATAATACTTTAATGATATTTATTATAAAAGTAATCATATAAAATGATGTCTATACTCTTAAAACTGATCTCTACATCTCTAAGTTGGGTAATTGCTATTTGATGTATAATTAAATAATGAAAATTTGCAACAGTATATTATAGCAAATGAATAGTTTGTTTGCTGGAGCTTTTATTCATCAGGTTTCTCTTGTCTTTTTCTGGATAATGTCACATAGAGAAATGTAAAAGATAATTCTGTATATAAATAGTGGGGGTAGGTAAATCTATCTTCTTTTGTAGTCTTATCTTTCCATTTATAAAAATCTACAAAAACCAGGTATTTCCTCATTTTAATGGAATTATTGCCTAACAAACTTGATAGCATCGGATAAAGTTAAGTTTATTCTAAACTGTTCACTTGTGGGTCCTTGGAAAATTTGCTTTATTAACTCTTTCATCGTGTGGGGAAAGGAAGGGGGTGGGGAGAGAGAGGAGAAGTGGGAGAATTAGCTAGGTTTTTTAAGAATATCTTTTATCATTACATAACTTGTATTTCTAAATAGCTATGTTTTGCCCCTCAAAAAGTCTTCAAAATAAGTACTAAAAGATATTCAATATTTTAATATATTTCAGTAACTTTTTTGTATCTTAATGTCAGGTCTTCAAACATGAACTGGCTTACTTATTGGCTGGAATTCTTGGAGCAGCAATAGATTATTGGATCTTCCTTGGTCTTAAGATGGGTAGAAATGTGATGCAACACATGTCTGATGACTTAGGAAGTTATATTTCTCTTTCATGTGATGGTAAGTTTGTCTATGTTCTGTTTTTTTCAGACCCATTCTGGAGATTAGTTTTGAATTTCTTTTTAAGCAGTCTGTAAGCTTTAACATATGTTCATTTGAAGCTTTCCTTAAAATACTTATGGATACATGCACACATAGATACACACACAGAGACAATATAAAGAGGAAGGTTAAAAGTACCTATAATGCTCCTCCACAGATAACCACTGTTAACTTTTTAATGTCTTTCTGGTATTTCTAAGCATAGAAATAGAGTTCATACTATATATATAATTTTGTATCTTATTTTCCTCTAACATTAAAGGAGACTTGCCCCCACATACATTTATTATTCAAATATAATTATTTTGCCAGGTGCAGTGGCTCACGCTTGTAATCCCAACCTGCTTTGAGAGGCTGAGGTGGAAGGATCTCTTGAGACCAGCCTATGCAACATAGCAAGACTCAGTCTTTAAAAAAAAAATTTAAAGATTAACTAGGCATGGTGGTGCATACTGGCCGGTAGTCTCAGCTACTCGGGAGGCTGAGGTGGGAGGATCCCTTGAGCCCAGGAGTCCTAGGCTGCGGGGAGCCCTGATTGTGCCACTGCACTGTAACCTGGGTGACAGAGCGAGACCCTGTCTCTTAAAAGAAACAAACAAGAAAATCTTGCTATTGTTTTTTCCCCATTGAGTATGGTGGTCTAACAAGAAGTGAACATGAATGAAGCAAAAGAAGTAATTTATATGGATAACTTTTTTCACTCTTCCTTTTCTCCCGATTACCTACTTTAAAGTCTCCCCGCCAAAAATGGGGAAGGATAGTTTTAAGCAACATGATGGCAGAACTCACTTCACAAGTGAAAAGTTCTAGCCAATGCTTTGGGTCTCTAGACTGAAGGAGGCTTCCATAAAGACGTTATGTAGATTCCCAAACTTTCATAGTCAGTTTAGGAAGAGTCTTTTTTTGTTTTTTTTTGAGATGGACTTTCGCCCTTGTTACCCAGGCTGGAGTGCAATGGCGCGATCTCGGCTCACCGTAACCTCCGCCTCCAGGGTTCAGGCAATTCTGCCTCAGCCTCCTGAGTAGCTGGGATTACAGGCACGTGCCACTGTGCCAGCTAATTTTTTGTAATTTTAGTAGAGACGGGGTTTCACCATGTTAACGAGGATGTTCTCGATCTCTTGACCTCGTGATCCACCTGCCTCAGCCTCCCAAAGTGCTGGGAGTACAGGCCTGAGCCACTGCGCCCAGCCCAGGAGGAGTCTTTATCCATTCTTTCCTTTTTTCTTTATTTCTTAATTTCTGTAATCCTTAATTCCTAAAATGAATACATTTTAAACGAGGTGAGTTTTTTGTGATTCTTGTCTACAAAAGATGATTTTTATATACTTGATATTTTAAGCTGCCAAATAAGTACTCTGCTACACATGTGTTTCAGTGTATTTTGATTTTATATAAAGAAAAAAGTCTTCAATATGTTGTCAATCACTTTAATACTTTGAAGAGAGACTTCAGAATAGGAATCCAGGTTATAACTGGGTTCAGGATTTATTCAATGATGCCCTCTGCAGAGAGAGTTCTCTTTTTATACTACCAAAGTTAGAAGATTTTTATCTAAAGCATTTTGTCTCTTTTCTTTTTTTCTTTTTCATTGAGCTGAGGGGTTGATTACAGTTCTTTTGTGGACTAGCTGTTCTTTGTTGCATGACTTCACCATTTCTTAGCTAACATTCAGTCTTCCTGCAGAACCCTTTCTTATTTCTTTCCTACCATTCCTACTAGGTAGTTTAGCGGTTTTTATCCTTTTCATAATCAACAGAATTCTGGCATTAGTTGCTATCACAGAATTTCCTGTTTTCATTCCTTAATGAAATTTGAATTTTGAGACCCAGTAGAGGATTAGCAATGGCTTTAGAGATTATCAGTATAGTTACATGTCTTATTTTCAATACACAGTAATTGCCCTTAAGGAATTATAATTTATCTTATAGTATAGCCAAACGCATGAAATAATGAGCCGTATATTAATGGAATTCTATCATATGTTATACATTTGCTTCAATGCTTTCTTCACTAATATTCTGTATTTCCCTTCACTTTAAAGCAGGACATTGTTATCCAATGTTATTTTCAGTTTTTACATGATAAGTTGAAACCCCAGAACTTTGATTCTGTGACTAACATGAGCTTAAACTCAACCTTAGTGTTACTGTTAGGATCCTGTCAACAGATTGATTATTTTGCTCGCAAAGATCTGTTAATATATTTGATCACTAAAATTCAGAACTTCAGGTGAGATTTAAATTGTCACTATTGAAAGTTGTTTTTAAGCTTTTTTCTTTAACTGTCTCAAAATATCGTGTGTGCATATGCACACACACGAAGTTGGCTGCTTAGGCTTCAAATTAAGTTACAGCTAGGCAATCGAAAAGTTGTTGTTGTTGTTGTTGTTGTTGTTGTTGAGACAGTTTCACTCTTGTTGCCCAGGCTGGAGTGCGATGGCACGATCTCAGCTCACCAAAACCTCCGCCTTCCAGGTTCAAGTGATTCTTTTGCCTCAGCCTCCCAAGTAGCTGGGATTACAGGCATGCATCACCATGCTCAGCTAATTTTTGTATTTTTAATAGAGATGGGGTTTCTCCATGTTGGTAAATTTGATCTCAAACTCTCGACTTCAGGTGATCCGCCTGCCTTAGCCTCCCAAAGTGCTGAGGTTACAGGCGTGAGCCATGGCACCCAGCCAATTTAACAGTTTTAAACATTATTTCTTGTTTTCCTTTTTTGAGGCAGAGACTTAACTCTGTCCCCCAGGCTGGAGTATGGTGGCAAGATCTCGGCTCACTACAACCTCCACCTCCTGGGTTCAAGAGATTCTTATGCCTCAGCCTCCTAAGTAGCTGGGACTACACTTGGCTAATTTTTTTTGTATTTTTAGTAGAGATGGGGTTTTACCATGTTTGCTAGGCTGATCTCAAACTCCTGACCTCAGGTGATCCACCCACCTCAGCTTCCCAGAGTGCTGCATTACAGGCATGCGCCACTGTGCCCAGCCAAAAGTTTTAAACATATATTTCTAAAAATTGTTCAAATTAATGTTTTTCTATTTTCTGTCAGTTTTTTTTTCTTTTAGTGCAGCTTGGTGTTTAACCTTCGTCAAGAGACAAAAATTAAGTGAACGTTTGATCATAAACCAGTAGCTTTTCTATAGCTAATATACAAAATTAAATGTGAAGTTTGTAGAATACCACACTTCTCCCTAAAAGTGAACTCTGTTCCCATCCAGCCTGAAGGACAGAGTGAGACTCTTCTCAACAACAAAAAATAATATTTAAAACTTTTAAATTGCCTAGCTATAACCTAATTTGAAGCCTAAGCAACCAACTGCATGTGTGTGTGTGCACATGCACACACAGTTTTGAGAAAGGTAAAGAAAAAGGCTTAAAAACACTTTTCAATAGTGACAATTTAAATCTCATCTAAAGTGTTGAATGTTAGTGATCAAATATATTAATAGATCTTTAGGAGCAAAGTAATCTGTCAATAGGATTATAACAGAAACACTAAGGTTGAGTTTAAGCTCATGTTAGTCACACACAGACTCACAATTCATACTTTTTGTTCATATTTTGATGAATTTTGAAATTCATTGTCTGCCACCTCTTTTTTTTCCTCATTTCTTTTCTCTGCAGATATTCCTTCCTTAAAAAAAAAAAACATTTATTTTGCATTATTCTTCTACTCAGTTACTGTCTTTTGCTTTTCCCAAGTCATTAGTAAAGATGTTATAATTTCACTATTATATAACTCCCAGTTGAAGATATCGGTCCATCTTTCTCAATTATGGTAAGCTGGACGTTTTGTTTTTTCCTAGTTCAAATGTACAAAATTCATACCATGACACTACTGAGATTCATATCTGTCAGAATTATTTCATTTTAGTATAATTTTTAGTTTATAATTGTTCTGTCAAGAATTAAGGCAACAGATATTTTAGAAGATAAATAAAAATTTTTTTCTATCAGATCTCATGTGCATCAGTTCCATATAGATGCCATTCTGTGTTGTTTCTAAACACTTTCTTTTCTGTATTTTAAGGTTAAACTATCTGAAATTTCTTTTTTATGCCTAATACAAATTCCTTATTTAGTGGCTTAAACTACAGGTTAACAAACTTTTTTCAATGTTAAATACCAGATAGTAAATATTATTGGCTTTTTAGGCCCTGCAGTCTCTATCCCTGCCACTCAACTTTGTAGTTGTAGTAAGAAAGCAACCATACATAGTACATAAACAGACAGCATGGCAGTGTTCCAATAAAACTTTATTTGTAAAAACAGGCAGCACACCATAGTTTGCCAGTCTTGACTTAAACTTACTTCTTTTTTTTTTTTTTTTGATACGGAGTTTCACTCTTGTTACCCAGGCTGGAGTGCAATGGCATGATCTTGGCTCACTGCAACCTCCGTCTCCTGGGTTCAGGCAATTCTCCTGCCTCAGCCTTCCGAGTAGCTGGGATTACAGGCACGCACCACCATGCCCAGCTAATTTTTTGTATTTTTAGTAGAGATGGCGTTTCACCATGTTGACCAGGATGGTATCGATCTCTTGACCTCGTGATCCACCCGCCTGGGCCTCCCAAAGTGCTGGGATTACAGGCTTGAGCCACCGCGCCCGGCCCTTAAACTTACTTCTTATCCAGTTGTTTCCCTGGGAAAGATGTCATCAAAATTTACTTTAGTTTTTTTCATAACTTTGGAGAATTTTAGTAAAACTTCCTTTGCTTTTCTTAAATTGCACCATCATTTCCTGATAAGTATTTTTTCCAGACCTTCATCACTTTTGCTTTGTTATCTCTAATTTCTTTCCATGCTTCAGAACTCTTTTATAAATATGTTTATATATCATTACTAATTATCAGCCAAAATGTTTCTGGTCTCTTCAGTTATTCAACAGAATTTTATTGGCATTCTGTCCGTCATTGAGCTAAACACTTTTATATACAGTGGAAGAGGGAAGCAAAACATGGTCCTTGTGGGGTTTTTTTTGGAACTTTCAGTAAGACAGTTAATAATTTATATTAACTGTAATTAAGTTAATATAAATATGTCATTTAAAATAAGTGCTCTAAACAGGAAAACCTAGGTGTTGAGATTGTTGAAGTTACTTTATACTGTGTGACCATGGAATTCAGAACATGAAGAATAAGTAGAAGTTTGACAGGACAGAGTGTTTTAGTCAGAAGATAACATTTACCAAAACTCTGAGATAGGAAAGAGGGCCTTTTTGAGCCTTTCTGGTGCCTGGCTGTTGGGAAGAGAGGCCATAATACAGCCAAAGAAGGGATAGGAGATGTGTAAGAATTTGTAAGCCTCGTTAAAGAGTTAGAAGCCATTGTAGCAAGGGAGCAGCATGATCTCATTAACTTAATTTAAAAAGATTGTCCTGGCTTGGCTCTCTATTATGAGTTATTGGTATCTGCCAATCATTCATTCATCTATCAAACACTAAATGTTTACTCTGAACAAGTTAATGGCCTTATATACTGTAAGGACTACAAGTATGACTCTTCCCTTGAAGTTCTTACAGTCCACGGGCTAATTTTCTTGTGTTCTTTTGTTCATCTATTATTTATTATTCCCCTTGACTTTGTTACCTGGTAATATGGGTAGCTATCATATTAGTAGTTGGTATTCCATATTTCTGTAAGCCTATCAAATGTGATCTTTATTAGATAAATAACCCCATTTGTAAATTTCAATATGAGATCGTCTCTTTTGAACTCTACAAGTTATTTCTGCTTTGCTTTTGCCTCTGTCTAGAGTTCTTATGTTAAGAAATCAATTGGTTGCAGTATACTCTGTGATGATAGATAGGTTTTTAACATATATAATTAGAGATTGAATTTTCAGATTATCTTTTGATTCTTATCCTTCAGTTTACTGCTTATACATTTTTAGATAATATTAAGAGAGCCTCAGTAGTAGCAAGAGAAAGGACTGGAAATAATTCTTTTCTCCTTTCGAACTCATAAAACTTGTATCTTTGTGGAAGCCATTATGGAAGGACTTATCTAATTCAGTGATAAGTCTGTGTGGGATTAGTTGTATCTGATTAATACCTGACCTGAAGCCATTTGCCCAAAGTTTTAAAGACACCTTAAGACAAACTGCCACAAGACAAGGGCATCAGATCTCTTTAGTCAAGGCAAGTTTCTTAGCCTGTATGCTGATTACATTTTGGGCTTGATAATTATTTGTTGTTGGGGCTGTCCTGGGCATTGTAGGATATTTAGTAGCATCCTGAGTCTCTGTCTACTAGATGCTAACAACATCCCCTTCCCCAAACCAGAAATTAACAAATGTTACCTGAAAGCAAATCCTTCCTTACTTCTCCCATCCACACTATTGAAGATCAGAGTTAAGAGTCAAGGACTATAAGACAATAGAGTACCAGCCTTTTCTGAAGGTATCTGAGCAGGACATTCACTGGGTATCTTCATTCTCTTCACCCTGAAAGAACTCCACCCCTGATAGAGAGGCCAACTTTTATGCTTTATACTGCTATTAAATTTGTTGTCTGATTTAAAAAATATATTTTAACTTAATGGTTATAATTTTAATAATTCTCTTCTGTTTATTATGTTTATTTTGCTAATTTTATTGACTTTTTTATTCTTTCAGTGTTTATAGTTAATCTGCCTTATTGTATAATATCACAACTTTTTAATACTGTTTGTAATTTTAGTTCTTGATATCCTCTTGGTCTTATTTATTCTTTTATTATCATTTTGTTGTATTTCCATTATGTTACTTACATAGAGAATATTAATCGTTTATAATATTAAATAGATTACATGGGAAAGAGTCACTCTATTCCTTTTTCAGTTTTAATTCATGTTTATACCTCTGGATTTTCATCTTATTGAAACACTTGAGCTTTTGTAGAACAGATTTGAGGCCCTTGGTGTTTTCTTGCTTTTTTTTTTTGTTTGTTTCATCATTTAAAATTATCCACCATCTGGCGCGTGCCTATAGTCCCAGCTACTCAAGATGCTGAGGCAGGACAGTCGTTTGAACCTGGGAGGTAGAGGTTGCAGTGAGCTGAGATCATGCCACTGCACTCCAGCCTGGCAACAGAGTGAGACTTCATCTAAAAAAAAAAAAAATTATACACCATCCCCAATAGCAGAGTGGGGGCGAACTTCTGAGGAAATCTTTATACATGCTCTTGTTTTATGTTTTTCTTCTGTATCTTGTACCTTTCCTCCTTTTCTGCAGTGATAGGATTAATAGATGTTGTAATAGGAAGCAATCTACTTTCTTCCTATCAACTCAAGACTAATGATTGCAAATTAGATATCTGTATGCTCAGTTAAAAACTAATTACTGGTTTTCCAAAGGATCATCCCTATTGTGGGAAGAGATCTTTAATGGTAATTGGAAAGTATAGTGATAAATAAAATACCCTCTATATATTACCTACTTATTCTGTATATATGTAATTTGAAGACTTGCATTTGAAATAATAAAACCTAATGATTGTCTTTTCAAATGTGAGAACATGTACCATTAAATATTTTCTCTTAAAAGTCAAGGAATAGGGATATTACCTATTTTTTGTGGGTTAAAATCATGTGGGTGAATCTTACGGGTGTAAGAACTCTCATTTGACAGAATAAACTTCACTAAAGAAATAGCGTACGGAAAAAAATTGTATAGGATACAGCAATAACTATATTTACTTATCTTATGTTCTCCAGACTTTTCTTCACAGGAATTAGAGATATTTATTTGCTCCTTTTCCTCCTCCTGGCTTCAAATGTTTGTTGCAGAGGCAGTCTTTAAAAAGTTGTGTCTACAGAGCTCTGGCAGTGTTTCTTCTGAGCCACTCTCTCTTCAGAAAATGGTAAGCACCTCTCTATTCTGGTTCTTTTTTTTGGGGCGGGGGCAGATTTTCACTCTTGTTACCCAGGCTGGAGTGCAATGGCGTGATCTCGGCTCACCGCAGCCTCCGCCTCCTGGGTTCAGGCAATTCTCCTGCCTCAGCCTCCTCAGTAGCTGGGATTACAGGCACACACCACCATGCCCAGCTAGTTTTTCGTATTTCTTTAGTAGAGACGGGGTTTCACCATGTTGACCAGGATGGTCTCCATCTCTTGACCTCG